>NC_092203.1:0-300000 GCF_043641665.1 Enoplosus armatus
GAACGTGAACTTTTCATTCAAATCCGCTCCAAACTCACGGTTTGACTCAAAACAGGTAAAATATGCAGTTTGAGACTGAACGAGGGCCGAAAGTGAAGCTTTCATTCAAAACAGTAGGAAAGGACAAGTTTTCAGTGAAAGCAGCCTGAATGTCAAGTTTTTACTCAAAACAGCTCCAAACTCACAGTTTGACTCAAAACAGGTCAAATAAGCAGTTTGAGATTGAACGAGGGCCGAAAGTGAAGCTTTCATTCAAAACAGGAGGAAAGGACAAGTTTTCAGTGAAAGCGGCCTGAATGTCAAGTTTTCACTCAAAACAGCTCCAAACTCACAGTTTGACTCAAAACAGGTCAAATATGCAGTTTGAGACTGAACGAGGGCCGAAAGTGAAGCTTTTATTCAAAACATGAGGAAAGGACAAGTTTTCAGTGAAAGCGGCCTGAATGTCAAGTTTTCACTCAAAACAGCTCCAAACTCACGGTTTGACTCAAAACAGGTCAAATATGCAGTTTGAGACTGAACGAGGGCCGAAAGTGAAGCTTTCATTCAAAAAAGGAGGAAAGGACAAGTTTTCAGTGAAAGCGGCCTGAATGTCAAGTTTTCACTCAAAACAGTTGAAAAGGTCAAGTTTTGACTGAAATAGGCCTGAACGTGAACTTTTCATTCAAATCCGCTTCAAACTCACGGTTTGACTCAAAACAGGTCAAATATGCAGTTTGAGACTGAACGAGGGCCGAAAGTGAAGCTTTCATTCAAAACAGGAGGAAAGGACAAGTTTTCAGTGAAAGCGGCCTGAATGTCAAGTTTTCACTCAAAACAGTTGAAAAGGTCAAGTTTTGACTGAAATAGGCCTGAACGTGAACTTTTCATTCAAATCCGCTCCAAACTCACGGTTTGACTCATCAGAATCAGAATCAGAATCAGAATCAGAAACTGTTTATTGCCAAGTAACATACATTACAAGGAATTTGCTGTGGTCTGAAGGTGCTATTGTTTTGATAACAAATAAGTAGAATATAAAAGCTAAAATAAGAATAAGAATAAAAATAAAAATAAAAAAATAAGATAAGATAAATAACAACAGTGCAGTGACCAGAATAAAGAATAAGTAAAGTGTCCAGATAAAGTGTCCAGTAGGGGGGTGGGTGCGTTAATGTAACGCAGTGGGGACAGGGGTGATGTACGTTAATATAACGTAGAGCTTGTGTTTGTGTTCTGGGGGGGGGGGGGGGGGGGGGGTCAGTGAGAGTTTGTCAGGTTGACTGCAGAGGGGAAGAAACTGTTTTTGTGGCGGGAGGTTTTGGTCCTGATGGACCGCAGCCTTCTGCCAGAGGGGAGGGGGTCGAACAGATGGTGTCCGGGGTGGGAGGGGTCGGCAGCGATCTTCCCTGCTCTCCTCAGGGTCCTGGAGGAGTACAGGTCCTGAAGAGATGGGAGGTTGCAGCCGATCACCCTCTCTGCAGAGCGGATGATACGCTGCAGTCTGCGTCTGTCCTTGGTGGAGGCAGCAGCGTACCAGACGGTGATGGAGGAGGTGAGGATGGACTCTATGATGGCAGTGTAGAAGTGAACCAGCATTTTTTGTGGCAGGTTAAACTTCCTCAGCTGCCTCAGGAAGTACATCCTCTGTTGGGCTTTCTTGATGACGGAGCTGATGTTCAGCTCCCACCGGAGGTCCTGGCTGATGATGGAGCCCAGGAAACGGAAGGACTCCACAGTGTCCACTGCAGAGTCACACAGGGTGATGGGGGGCGGGTGGGGCTGCGCTCTTCCTGAAGTCAACAACCATCTCCACTGTCTTTGAAGCGTTAAGCTCCAGGTTGTTGCTGTTGCACCAGGTCACCAGATGGTCAATCTCCCACCTGTAGGCAGACTCATCCTCTCCAGAGATGAGTCCGATGAGGGTGGCGTCGTCCGCGAACTTCAGGAGCTTGACAGACTGGTGACTGGAGGTGCAGCTGTTGGTGTAGAGGGAGAAGAGTAGAGGAGAAAGAACGCAGCCTTGAGGGGAGCCGGTGCTGATCGTCCGCGAGTCAGAGACGTGTTTCCCCAGCTTCACGTGCTGCTTCCTGTCAGACAGGAAATCTGTGATCCACCTGCAGGTGGGGTCAGGCACGTTGAGCTGGGAGAGCTTGTCCTGAAGAAGAGCCGGGACGATCGTGTTGAAGGCAGAGCTGAAGTCCACAAACAGGATCCTGGCATAGGATCCTGCGGAGTCCAGGTGCTGGAGGATGAAGTGTAGAGCCAGGTTGACGGCGTCGTCTACAGACCTGTTGGCTCTGTAGGCGAACTGCAGGGGGTCCAGCAGAGAGTCTGTGATGGATTTGAGGTGGGACAAAACCAGGCGTTCAAATGATTTCATGACCACAGAGGTCAGGGCGACGGGTCTGTAGTCATTTAATCCAGTGGGCCCTGGTTTTTTGGGGACGGGGATGATGGTGGAGGCCTTGAAGCAGGCTGGCACGTGGCATGTCTCCAGTGAGGTGTTGAAGATGTCCGTGAACACCGGAGACAGCTGATCGGCGCAGCGCTTCAGGCAGGATGGGGAGATGGAGTCTGGTCCAGCAGCTTTACGCGGGTTTTGTCTCTTGAAGAGCCTGTTCACATCTCTTTCAAGGACAGACAGAGGTGTCGATGCTGGAGGAGTGGGGGGCGCTGTGGGGGGCAGCTGTGGTGGTAGGAGGTGTGAGAGTTCAGCCCCAGGTGTGATGAGGGGGTTGGGGCTGTTGGGCTGGAGCTGGTGGGTGATGGTGTGGGGGATGGTGTTAGGACTGTCCCATTGTCTTTCAAAGCGACAGTAGAAGTCGTTGAGGCTGTTGGCGAGGCGTCGGTCGTTAGCAGAGTTGGGGGCTCTTGGCTTGTAGTTGGTGATCTGCCTGAGCCCCCTCCACACAGAAGCAGAGTCGTTGGAGGAGAACTGGTTTTGTAGTCTCTCTGAGTACAGTCGTTTAGCTTCCCTCACCGCCTTGCTAAACTTGTACTTGGCTTCCTTAAACTCTGCTCTGTTGCCACTCTTAAACGCCTCTTCCTTTTCCAACCTCAGCTGTCGCAGTCTTGCTGTGAACCAGGGTTTGTCGTTGTTATAACTCACCCTGGTCCGAGTTGGTATGCAGCAGTCCTCACAGAAGCTGATATATGAAGTCACAGCCTCTGTGTACTCGTCCAGACTGTTGGTAGCAGTCCTGAAAACATCCCAGTCAGTACAGTCCAAACACGCCTTCAGGTCCTCTGCAGCTTCACTGGTCCACTTCTTCGAAGTTCTCACAACAGGCTTAGAAAGTTTTAATTTCTGCCTGTATGTGGGAATCAGGTGGACCATGTCGTGGTCAGAGTGTCCCAGTGCAGCGCGGGTGACGGCGTGAAAAGCGTTACTGACTGTGGTGTAACAGTGATCCAGAGTGTTCCCCTCCCTGGTGGGGCAAACAGGTCAAATATGCAGTTTGAGACTGAACGAGGGCCGAAAGTGAAGCTTTCATTCAAAACAGGAGGAAAGGACAAGTTTTCAGTGAAAGCGGCCTGAATGTCAAGTTTTCACTCAAAACAGTTGAAAAGGTCAAGTTTTGACTGAAATAGGCCTGAACGTGAACTTTTCATTCAAATCCGCTCCAAACTCACGGTTTGACTCAAAACAGGTCAAATATGCAGTTTGAGACTGAACGAGGGCCGAAAGTGAAGCTTTCATTCAAAACAGGAGGAAAGGACAAGTTTTCAGTGAAAGCGGCCTGAATGTCAAGTTTTCACTCAAAACAGTTGAAAAGGTCAAGTTTTGACTGAAATAGGCCTGAACGTGAACTTTTCATTCAAATCCGCTCCAAACTCACGGTTTGACTCAAAACAGGTCAAATATGCAGTTTGAGACTGAACGAGGGCCGAAAGTGAAGCTTTCATTCAAAACAGGAGGAAAGGACAAGTTTTCAGTGAAAGCGGCCTGAATGTCAAGTTTTCACTCAAAACAGCTCCAAACTCACAGTTTGACTCAAAACAGGTCAAATAAGCAGTTTGAGATTGAACGAGGGCCGAAAGTGAAGCTTTCATTCAAAACAGGAGGAAAGGACAAGTTTTCAGTGAAAGCGGCCTGAATGTTAAGTTTTCACTCAAAACAGCTCCAAACTCACAGTTTGACTCAAAACAGGTCAAATATGCAGTTTGAGACTGAACGAGGGCCGAAAGTGAAGCTTTCATTCAAAACAGGAGGAAAGGACAAGTTTTCAGTGAAAGTGGCCTGAATGTCAAGTTTTCACTCAAAACAGTTGAAAAGGTCAAGTTTTGACTGAAATAGGCCTGAACGTGAACTTTTCATTCAAATCCGCTCCAAACTCACGGTTTGACTCAAAACAGGTCAAATATGCAGTTTAAAACTGAACGAGGGCCGAAAGTGAAGCTTTCATTAAAAACAGGAGGAATGAACAAGTTTTCAGTGAAAGAGGCCTGAATGTCAAGTTTTCACTCAAAACAGCTCCAAACTCACGGTATTGACTTAAAACAGGTCAAATATGCAGTTTGAGACTGAACGAGGGCCGAAAGTGAAGCTTTCATTCAAAACAGGAGGAAAGGACAAGTTTTCAGTGAAAGCGGCCTGAATGTCAAGTTTTCACTCAAAACAGTTGAAAAGGTCAAGTTTTGACTGAAATAGGCCTGAACGTGAACTTTTCATTCAAATCCGCTCCAAACTCACGGTTTGACTCAAAACAGCTCAAATATGCAGTTTGAGACTGAACGAGGGCCGAAAGTGAAGCTTTCATTAAAAACAGGAGGAAAGGACAAGTTTTCAGTGAAAGCGGCCTGAATGTCAAGTTTTCACTCAAAACAGTTGAAAAGGTCAAGTTTTGACTGAAATAGGCCTGAACGTGAACTTTTCATTCAAATCTGCTCCAAACTCACGGTTTGACTCAAAACAGGTCAAATATGCAGTTTGAGACTGAACGAGGGCCGAAAGTGAAGCTTTCATTCAAAACAGGAGGAAAGGACAAGTTTTCAGTGAAAGAGGCCTGAATGTCAAGTTTTCACTCAAAACAGCTCCAAACTCACGGTTTGACTCAAAACAGGTCAAATATGCAGTTTGAGACTGAACGAGGGCCGAAAGTGAAGCTTTCATTCAAAACAGGAGGAAAGGACAAGTTTTGAGTGAAAGCGGCCTGAATGTCAAGTTTTCACTCAAAACAGTTGAAAAGGTCAAGTTTTGACTGAAATAGGCCTGAACGTGAACTTTTCATTCAAATCCGCTCCAAACTCACGGTTTGACTCAAAACAGGTCAAATATGCAGTTTGAGACTGAACGAGGGCCGAAAGTGAAGCTTTCATTCAAAACAGGAGGAAAGGACAAGTTTTCAGTGAAAGCGGCCTGAATGTCAAGTTTTCACTCAAAACAGTTGAAAAGGTCAAGTTTTGACTGAAATAGGCCTGAACGTGAACTTTTCATTCAAATCCGCTCCAAACTCACGGTTTGACTCAAAACAGGTCAAATATGCAGTTTGAGACTGAACGAGGGCCGAAAGTGAAGCTTTCATTCAAAACAGGAGGAAAGGACAAGTTTTCAGTGAAAGCGGCCTGAATGTCAAGTTTTCACTCAAAACAGTTGAAAAGGTCAAGTTTTGACTGAAATAGGCCTGAACGTGAACTTTTCATTCAAATCCACTCCAAACTCACGGTTTGACTCAAAACAGGTCAAATATGCAGTTTGAGACTGAACGAGGGCCGAAAGTGAAGCTTTCATTCAAAACAGGAGGAAAGGACAAGTTTTCAGTGAAAGCGGCCTGAATGTCAAGTTTTCACTCAAAACAGCTCCAAACTCACAGTTTGACTCAAAACAGGTCAAATAAGCAGTTTGAGATTGAACGAGGGCCGAAAGTGAAGCTTTCATTCAAAACAGGAGGAAAGGACAAGTTTTCAGTGAAAGCGGCCTGAATGTCAAGTTTTCACTCAAAACAGCTCCAAACTCACAGTTTGACTCAAAACAGGTCAAATATGCAGTTTGAGACTGAACGAGGGCCGAAAGTGAAGCTTTTATTCAAAACATGAGGAAAGGACAAGTTTTCAGTGAAAGCGGCCTGAATGTCAAGTTTTCACTCAAAACAGCTCCAAACTCACGGTTTGACTCAAAACAGGTCAAATATGCAGTTTGAGACTGAACGAGGGCCGAAAGTGAAGCTTTCATTCAAAACAGGAGGAAAGGACAAGTTTTCAGTGAAAGAGGCCTGAATGTCAAGTTTTCACTCAAAACAGTTGAAAAGGTCAAGTTTTGACTGAAATAGGCCTGAACGTGAACTTTTCATTCAAATCCGCTCCAAACACACGGTTTGACTCAAAGCAGGTCAAATATGCAGTTTGAGACTGAACGAGGGCCGAAAGTGAAGCTTTCATTCAAAACAGGAGGAAAGGACAAGTTTTCAGTGAAAGCGGCCTGAATGTCAAGTTTTCACTCAAAATAGTTGAAAAAGTCAAGTTTTGACTGAAATAGGCCTGAACGTGAACTTTTCATTCAAATCTGCTCCAAACTCACGGTTTGACTCAAAACAGGTCAAATATGCAGTTTGAGACTGAACGAGGGCCGAAAGTGAAGCTTTCATTCAAAACAGGAGGAAAGGACAAGTTTTCAGTGAAAGAGGCCTGAATGTCAAGTTTTCACTCAAAACAGCTCCAAACTCACGGTTTGACTCAAAACAGGTCAAATATGCAGTTTGAGACTGAACGAGGGCCGAAAGTGAAGCTTTCATTCAAAACAGGAGGAAAGGACAAGTTTTCAGTGAAAGCGGCCTGAATGTCAAGTTTTCACTCAAAACAGCTCCAAACTCACGGTTTGACTCAAAACAGGTCAAATATGCAGTTTGAGACTGAACGAGGGCCGAAAGTGAAGCTTTCATTCAAAACAGGAGGAAAGGACGAGTTTTCAGTGAAAGAGGCCTGAATGTCAAGTTTTCACTCAAAACAGCTCCAAACTCACGGTTTGACTCAAAACAGGTCAAATATGCAGTTTGAGACTGAACGAGGGCCGAAAGTGAAGCTTTCATTCAAAACAGGAGGAAAGGACAAGTTTTCAGTGAAAGAGGCCTGAATGTCAAGTTTTCACTCAAAACAGTTGAAAAGGTCAAGTTTTGACTGAAATAGGCCTGAACGTGAACTTTTCATACAAATCCGCTCCAAACTCACGGTTTGACTCAAAACAGGTCAAATATGCAGTTTGAGACTGAACGAGGGCCGAAAGTGAAGCTTTCATTCAAAACAGGAGGAAAGGACAAGTTTTCAGTGAAAGAGGCCTGAATGTCAAGTTTTCACTCAAAACAGCTCCAAACTCACGGTTTGACTCAAAACAGGTCAAATATGCAGTTTGAGACTGAACAAGGGCCGAAAGTCAAGTTTCCACTCAAAACAGCAGGAAAGGTCAAGTTTTGACTGAAAGAGGCCTGAAGGTGAAGTTTTCATTTTTTTTCATTCAAATCAGCGAAAGAGGACTGAAAGTCAAGTTTCCACTCAAAACAGCAGGAAAGGTCAAGTTTTGACTGAAAGAGGCCTGAACGTGAAGTTTTCATTCAAATCAGCTCCAAAGTCACCGTTTGACTCAAAACAGGTGTAATACGCAGCTTATGACTGAATGAGGGGCGAAAGTGATGCTTTCAATCAAAACAGGAGGAAAGGACAAGTTTTCAGTGAAAGAGGCCTGAATGTCAAGTTTCCACTCAAAACAGCAGGAAAGGTCAAGTTTTGACTGAAAGAGGCCTGAACGTGAAGTTTTCATTCAAATCAGCTCCAAAGTCACGGTATGACTCAAAACAGGTGTAATACGCAGTTTATGACTGAAACAGGAGAAAAGGACAAGTTTTCAGTGAAAGAGGCCTGAAAGTCAAGTTTTCAGTGAAAGTGGCCTGAAAGTCAAGTTTCCACTCACAACAGCAGGAAAGGTCAAGTTTTGACTGAAAGAGGCCTGAACGTGAAGTTTTCATTCAAATCAGCTCCAAAGTCACGGTTTGACTCAAAACAGGTGTAATACGCAGTTTATGACTGAAACAGGAGAAAAGGACAAGTTTTCAGTGAAAGAGGCCTGAAAGTCAAGTTTTCAGTGAAAGTGGCCTGAAAGTCAAGTTTCCACTCAAAACAGCAGGAAAGGTCAAGTTTTGACTGAAAGAGGCCTGAACGTGAAGTTTTCATTCAAATCAGCTCCAAAGTCACGGTTTGACTCAAAACAGGTGTAATACTGACGCACTGCGGTAAGCGTGTTGCTTCACTTCCGCCTTCTGTGTCATTGGTAGCGTGTGTCTTTGGCCGCTCTAAGCTCAAACAAGTTATATTTGTTTGGTATATATTTCATTACAGCGGCTAACTAGGCGCTAACCACTTAAACGTACATTAGTTTTGCTTAACACTGATAGTTCTGTCCTTCTTTTAGCGACTTTTTCGCTAATCTCACAGTTGTTTACACACTATTCTGTCTGTTACATTAGCTTAGCAGCTAGCGATGGCTTCTCTCTCTCCTTCTCGCTCTCCTTCTCACTCTCCTGCTCTGTCCTGCTCGGTGTGTCAGATGTTTAGTTATTCCCCCGCCTCCTTTAGCGATAATGGTAAACGTAAAAAATGTAGTTTATTTAGCGTGCTGGAGGCGAGGCTCAGCGAGCTGGAGGCGCGGTTCCGCACCATGGAGACGGCTGTAGTCAGCCAACCCTCAGTAGCCGGTGCGGACCGACTCAGCATAGCTCCTGCTAGCCGTCCCCCGGCAGCTCCCGAACAGCCGGGAAGCCAGGGAGGCTGGGTGACTATCCGAAGGAAGCATAGCCCTCGGCAGAAGCCCACGGTTCACCACCAACCACTTCATGTTTCTAACAGGTTCTCCCCACTCAGCGACACCGCTGAGAAGCAGATTCTGGTAATTGGCAGCTCCATAGTCAGAAACGTGAGGTTAGCGACACCAGCGACCATAGTGAAATGCATTCCTGGGGCCAGAGCGGGCGACATTGAATCAAATTTAAAACTGCTGGCTAAGGATAAGCGTAAATACAGTAAGATTGTTATTCACGTCGGCGGTAATGACTCCCGGTTACGCCAATCGGAGGTCACTAAATTTAACGTGGAGTCGGTGTGTACGTTTGCAAAAACTATGTCAGACTCCGTAGTTTTCTCTGGGCCCCTATCCAATTTGACCAGTGATGATATGTTTAGCCGCATGTCATCATTCAACCGCTGGCTGTAGAGGTGGTGTCCAGCAAACGATGTGGGCTTCGTAGATAATTGGCGGACTTTCTGGAGGAGACCTGGTCTGATGAGGAGAGACGGCATTCATCCCACTTTGGATGGAGCGGCTCTCATATCTAGAAATCTGACCGACTTTATTAGTGAACCAAAACCGTGACAACCCAGAGTCCAGACCAGGAGGCAGAGTCGCAGTCCTACACGCTTCTCTGCGCTTCCATTAGAGCAGTTACCCACCCAAAACCCCATAATGACTGTGTCTGCCCCCCGACCACTTAAATTAATTCAATCAAGGTTAAACAGGAGAGGAGTCGTTAATAAAAACTTAATAAAAATTAAGACCACTACTGCTATAGGCCAAAACAATAGGAAAATTAAGTGTGGACTGTTAAATATCAGATCTCTGTCATCTACAGCTGTATTAGTAAACGAGCTAATATCAGAGAATCATATTGATCTACTGTGTCTGACAGAAACCTGGCTGTCATGAAGAGTATGTCAGCCTGAATGAATCCACTCCGCCCAGTCACACTAATACTCACATCCCTCGAGGCACCGGCCGAGGAGGTGGAGTTGCAGCCATCTTTGACTCCTGTTGATGAACTCTAGACCTAAACTGGATTATAACTCATTTGAAAGCCTCGTTCTGAGTCTCTCACTCCCAACCTGGAAAACACTGAAGCCAGTCTTATTCGTTATAGTCTATCGCGCTCCAGGTCCATACTCTGAATTCTTATCTGAATTCTCAGTTTTTATCAGGTTTAGTCCTTAAAACAGACAAAGTCATTATCGTAGAGGATTTTAATATTCATGTGGATGTTGATAAGGATAGCCTTGGTACTGCATTTATCTCTTTGTTGGATTCGATCGGCTTCTGTCAGAGGGAACAGAAACCCACTCACTGTTTTAATCACACCCTCGACCTGGTTCTGACATATGGACTTGAAATTGAACATCTAACTGTCTTTCCACAGAATCCTTTGTTATCGGACCATTATTTAATAACTTTTGAATTCCTATTACTGGACTACACGCCATTAGGCAAAAAAGTCTACACCAGATATCTATCTGATAGTGCTGTAGCTAAATTTAAGGAAGTGATTCCATCTGCATTAAATTCAATGCCATGTCTCAATACAACTGAGGACTCTTTTGCTAACCTTTGTCCCTCCCAAATGGACAATCTTGTTGACAGTGCTGCAGGCTCAATGCGATTGACACTTGACTCTATTGCCCCTCTTAAAAAGAAGATAATAAAACAAAGAAAGTCAGCTCCATGGTATAACACCCAAACCCGCAAATTAAAGCAAGCAGTGCAGAAACTTGAAAGGAAATGGCGCTCCACCAAACTAGAGGAATCACGTTTAATTTGGCAAGATAGTCTTAGAACTTATAGGAAGGCCCTCTGTAAAGCCAGAGCAGCCTATTACTCAACATTAATAGAAGAGAACAAGAACAACCCCAGGTTTCTCTTCAGCACTGTAGCCAGGCTGACAGAGAGTCACAGCTCTATTGAGCCATGTATTCCTATAACCCTCAGCAGTAATGATTTCATGAGCTTCTTTAATGATAAAATTCTAACTATTAGAGACAGAGTTGATCACCTCCTGTCTTCAGGTGGTACCTTACCTTCAAACACAGGAATCTCAGAAATAGCTGTAAAACCTGATGTATATTTAGATTGCTTTTCTCCCATTGACCTTCACCAAATTACTAAAACTATCTCTTCATCTAAGCCATCAACTTGTCTCTTAGACCCCATCCCAACCTGGCTGCTCAAAGAGGTTTTATCTTTAGTCAGCACTTCTTTACTAGACATGATCAATCTGTCTTTATTAACAGGCTACGTACCACAGTCCTTTAAAGTAGCTGTAATTAAACCTCTTCTTAAAAAGCCCACTCTTGATCCAGAGGTTTTAGCCAACTATAGACCTATATCTAACCTTCCCTTTCTCTCCAAGATTCTTGAGAAAGCAGTCGCCAACCAGCTGTGTGACTTTCTACATGACAATAGGTTGCTTGAGGACTTTCAGTCAGGTTTCAGAGCTCATCATAGCACAGAGACAGCACTGGTGAAAGTTACAAATGACCTTCTAACTGCATCAGACAAAGGACTTGTCTCTATACTTGTTTTGTTAGATCTTAGTGCTGCATTCGACACCATTGACCATCATATCCTATTACAGAGACTGGAACATTTAATTGGCATCAAAGGAACCGCACTAAGCTGGTTTAAGTCGTATTTATCAATCTCGGAGTTGTCTTTGATCAGGACATGTCCTTTAACTCCCACGTAAAACAAACTTCAAGGACTGCCTTCTTTCACCTCTGTAACATTGCAAAAATCAGGAAGATCCTGTCTCAAACAGATGCAGAAAAATTAGTCCATGCATTTGTCACGTCTAGGCTGGATTATTGCAATTCCTTATTATCAGGCTGTCCCAATAAGTCCCTGAGGACTCTTCAGCTGATCCAGAATGCTGCAGCACGTGTACTGACAGGAACCAGGAAAAGAGATCATATTTCTCCTGTATTAGCGTCGCTGCACTGGCTCCCTGTAAAATCTAGAATAGAGTTTAAAATCCTTCTTCTCACCTACAAAGCTCTTACTGGTCAGGCACCATCATATCTTAAAGAGCTCATAGTACCCTATTACCCCACTAGAGCACTCCGCTCCCAGAATGCAGGGCTGCTTGTGGTTCCTAGAGTCTCCAAAAACAGAACAGGAGCCAGAGCCTTCAGCTATCAAGCTCCTCTCCTGTGGAATCGGCTCCCAGTTTGGGTCCGGGAGGCAGACACACTCTCTACTTTTAAGAGTAGGCTTAAAACTTTGCTTTTTGATAACGCTTATAGTTAAGGGCTGGCTCAGACCTGCCTGGACCAGCCCCCTAGTTATGCTGCTATAGGCCTACACTGCTGGGGGACTTCCCATGATGCACTGAGCTTCCTCCTCTCCCTCCTCATCTTTGCACATTCATCACAGTCCAATGCATGTTACTAACTTTATTTCTTCCCCGGAGTTTCTTTGTGCTTTGTCGACTTGTAGGTCGCTGTGGATCGTGGTCCTGGTACGCCTGGGTGCTTGCTGCCGCCATGGGCCTGCCTGACTCTCATCACTACAGTTATTATGTTTAGTCGTAGTTCTGTTACTATTAAAGCTGCTATTATTAATCTCAGCTAATATTACAGCTATTTCAACTGCTAGTGCTGCCATACATCTTTGCCTACCTGTCTGTCTGTCTGTCTGTCTATCTGTGTCTCTACGTCTGTCTCTCTCTGTCTCTCTCTCTCTCTCTCTCTCAAACCCAACCGGTCAAAGCAGATGACCGCCCACCTAGAGTCTGGTTCTGCTCGAGGTTTCTGACTCTTAAAAGGAAGTTTTTCCTTGCCACTGTCGCCAAAGTGCTTGCTCATGGTGGGAAATGTTGGGTCTCTGTAATAACATTATGAAGAGTCGGTCGAGACCTGCTCTATTTTGTAAAGTGTCATGAGATGACTTTGTTGTGATTTGGCGCTATATAAATAAAATTGAATATAAATTGAATATGAATAATACGCAGTTTATGACTGAAAGAGGGGCGAAAGTGAAGCTTTCATTCAAAACAGCAGGAAAGGTCAAGTTTTGACTGAAAGAGACCTGAACGTGAAGTTTTCATTCAAACCAGCTCCAAAGTCACGGTTTGACTCAAAACAGGTGTAATACGCAGTTTATGACTGAAAGAGGGGCGAAAGTGAAGCTTTCATTCAAAACAGGAGGAAAGGACAAGTTTTCAGTGAAAGAGGTCTGAAAGTCAAGTTTTGACTGAAAAAGGCCTGAACGTAAAACTTCACTTTCGCCCCTCTTTCAGTCATAAACTACGTATTACACCTGTTTTGAGTCAAACCGTGACTTTGGAATGAAAACTTCACTTTCAGGCCTCTTTCACTGAAAACTTGACCTTTCCTCCTGTTTTGAGTGAAAACTTCAAATTCAAGCCTGTTTCACTGAAAACTTGACCTTTCCTCCTGTTTCGAGTGAAACCGTGACTTTGGAGGTAGTTTGAAAGAAAACTTCACTTTCAGGGCTCTTTCACTGAAAACTTGAACTGTCCTCCTGTTTTGAGTTAAAACTTCACATTCAGGCCTCTTTCAGTCATAAACTGCGTATTACACCTGTTTTGAGTCAAACCGTGACTTTGGAGCTGATTTGAATGAAAACTTCACTTTCAGGCCTCTTTCACTGAAAACTTGACCTTTCCTCCTGTTTTGAGTGAAAACTTCAAATTCAAGCCTGTTTCACTGAAAACTTGACCTTTCCTCCTGTTTCGAGTGAAACCGTGACTTTGGAGGTGATTTGAATGAAAACTTCACTTTCAGGCCTCTTTCACTGAAAACTTGAACTGTCCTCCTGTTTTGAGTTAAAACTTCACATTCAGGCCTCTTTCAGTCATAAACTGCGTATTACACCTGTTTTGAGTCAAACCGTGACTTTGGAGCTGATTTGAATGAAAACTTCACTTTCAGGCCTCTTTCACTGAAAACTTGCTTTAACCACCACATTTGAATGAAAACTTCACTTTCGCCCATCTTTCAGTCATAAACTGCGTATTACACTTGTTTAGAGTCAAATCGTGACTTTGGAGCTGATTTGAATGAAAACTTCACATTCAGGCCTCTTTCACTGAAAACTTGACCTTTTCTCCTGTTTTGAGTGAAAATTTCACATTCAGGCCTCTTTCACTGAAAACTTGCTTTAAACACCACATTTGAATGAAAACTTCACATTCAGGCCTCTTTCAGTCATAAACTGCGTATTACACGTGTTTTGAGTCAAACCGTGAATTTGGAGCTGATTTGAATGAAAACCTCACTTTCAGGCCTCTTTAACTGAAAACTTGACCTTTCCTCCTGTTTTGAGTGAAACCATGACTTTGGAGCTGATTTGAATGAAAACTTCACTTTCAGGCCTCTTTCAGTCATAACCTGCGTTTTCCTCCTGTTTTGAGTGAAACCTTGACTTTGGAGCTGATTTCAGTGATAACTTGACTTTTTCCACCTTTTTGAGTCAAAACGTTAAATAGGAGCTCATTTCAGTAAAAGTTTACCTTTAGGCCTCATTTGAGTGAAAACTTCACTTTGGACCTGATTTCAGTGATAACTTGACTTTTTCCACCTTATTGAGACAAAACGTCAAATAGGAGCTTATTTCATTGACAACTTGAGTTTTCTAACTCATTCGAATGAAAACTTGCTTTAACCACCACATTTGAATGAAAACTTCACTTTCGCCCATCTTTCAGTCATAACCTGCGTATTACACCTGTTTTGAGTCAAATCGTGACTTTGGAGCTGATTTCAGTGATAACTTGACTTTTTCCACGTTTGCGAGTCAAAACGGCAAATAGGAGCTCATTTCAGTGAAAGCTTACCTTTAGGCCTCATTTCAGTGAAAACTTCACTTTGGAGCTGAGTTCAGTGATAACTTGTCTTTTTCCACTTTTTTGAGTCAAAACGTCACTTTGGAGCTGATCTGAGTGAAAACGTCACTTTGGAGTCGATTTGGGTGAAATCGTCACTTTGGAGCTGATTTGGGTGAAAACTTGACTATTTCCACCTCTTTTTGTGAAAACTACACTTTAGAGCTGATTTGGGTGAAGACTTGAGTTTTCCACCTCTTTTTGTGAAAACAACACTTTGGAACTGATTTGAGTGAATTCTTGACTCTTTGCACTTTTTTGAGTGAAAACGTCACTTTGGAGCTTATTTGGATGAAAACTTGCGTTTTCCCACTTGCGTTTTCCCACTTTTGAAAATGTGACTTTGGAGCCTAGAAGTCAACCTAGAAATTCGTAGTATGGGAGCTTCTCACTGAATTGGTGACAATCTCTTGGATTCTAATACTGGAACCGGCCCCCTTTAAAATCTCTCAACTGCCAAGAAAGAAATAATCTTCTTTTCCTCTTTGCCCTTCTACTACAAAAATGAACACCTCTCTGCTCTCCCCACCTCAAGAACACAGAACAGTCTCATATTGACCCCTCTGTTGGACATTGATTTTTCTCCCAGCCTGGACTCTTCCCCTCTCTTCCCACTCCAGTTTCATCAATTTGAGACTGAATTCCCCATACACTCTCTCTCTCTCTCTCTCTCTCTCTCTCTCTCTCCACACACACAAACTCTCTGAAATGTTTTGATTATGTTTATGAAATGTGAATGAGTTGGTGAAAGTGTGTACAGAAGTGGTTCTGAGATAGAAACATTTTGCTAAAAGATTAGATTGATTTCCTTTGTCCTGAATTTTGGTAAAAAATGTTTTGAAGACAATGATATGAAATTAGATCTGCTAAAACTACATTTGACCTGGTTAATATCCTTCTTATGAGGTCAGAATTGCCTTTACATCCTTGATTTATTTTGTAGCGTGGGTTACACAGAAGTCAGGCCTAAACTGCACCCCTGACTTATTAGTGACTTAACTGAATTAATTTATTTATCTGTATTTCATGCTTGACACTTTTACAAAATATTACCAATTTTCCTGCTGGGATCAATAAAGTTTTACATGTACTAATACAGTTACTGTAATTTCAATATTTGAAGTATTACAGCTCAAAATTTGTAATTGTGTGTTCTATTTGCTGTGGTAACTATTCTGGTGGACTGCCCATTGTTCAGACGGCCCATTATTGCGACACCCCAATAGTCCAAAAAATGTCCCATTGGACCAAAAGACCATTTGTCTTTTCACTCCCCTTGACCCACCAGAACAGCACCGTCTCTGTGTTCCTGGACTCCTGATTTACAAATTAAGCACTGGCAGGCAGTCACTGAACTAACAACTGCAGGGAGAGTGTGTATTTACAGAGCAATGGGCCCTTGGACCAAGGGGTGTTGGTTTTTGGGATTACTGGCTATCAGACAAATGGGCTTTTGGTTCAATGGGACATTTTTCGGACTATTGGGATTTCGGAATAATGGGCAAATGGCACTGGCTTCCTAGATGAAAGCCAAATGAAAACAGGTTTTTAAGGACGGAAATTGTGTTCAATTTCAAGGTTCTGTTCTTAAATATCTGTTCTTTTTTCCCATGGCTCTGTGTTTGGTTTTACATTTAAAAGATTACCTCAAGCATAAATCGACATGTTATTGAACAAAAGATTGGACTGAAACCGAGCCAAAGACATTTAGAATGGGATGTTCTGTTACTACCCATTTTTAAACTTTCTTTTCTGTTTGTTTCCTTAAAATCAAGCTCTTGGCAAACCTGTGAGTCATTATTCAACCGTTGGTGGTTCTGCTGTGTTCAAAAGTTGGTGGTTGGTGGTATATCACTGTCATCAACTGGAAAACGCTTGGTCTTCCCTGCATTTGTGAATTTTGTCTGACACACAATGACGAGGAAAAACAGCAGACTCAAATTATTAAGTTCATAAACTCGTTGTTTCTTTACATCTGGTTGTGCAACAATAGCTAATAGTACACACTTTGTACAAACCTGGTGCTGTTCCCAGAAATATCCCTGACTTTCCCCCTATCTCTGGATAGCATGAGGCTACGATTACCAGGGGAGGTCTGCTGATTGTTACTTTCACCCCAGAACCAACGAATGCTGGTCTATTTGGCTGCCTGGGTGGGTTTAGTACGGCAGGACAATGTTGGGAATAAAATCTAGTTCATTACGAGTTTAATGTATATATACACTACTCACAAAAAGTTAGGGATATTTGACTTTCGGGTGAAATTTATAGAAAATGTAGAAACTTCATGCTACAGTGATATTATATCATTAAAGTAGGCCATTTAAGTAGAAGCATGCAATGGTAATTTCTTCATCTCAAACAATTTATTGAAACAAAAGCTAACAACAGTGGTGGGTATACCACAACAAAAAATGTCAATGTCTCAATAACTTGTCATGTGTCCTTGAGCATCAATTACAGCTTGACAACAACGTCTTATGCTGTTCACAAGTCGACTTATTGTCTGCTGAGGCATGGCATTCCACTCTTCTTGAAGGGCTGCCCTCAGGTCATTGAGGTTCTGGGGTGCGGGGTTACGACCCTCTACACGACGACTCAGCTGATCCCATTGGTTTTCTATGGGATTCAGGTCTGGAGAAAGTGCAGGCCACTCCATTTGAGGGACCCCAGCCTCCAGCAGCCGTTCCCTGATGATGCGACCTCGATGAGCTGGGGCATTGTCGTCCATGAAGATGAAATCAGGCCTGTGTTGCTCATGCAGAGGCACAATGACTGGATTAATGATGTTATTCAGGTAGTATCGGCTTGTCACAGTACCATTCACAAGGTGTAGGGCAGTTCTGTGTTGACTAGACACACCTGCCCAGACTGTAACACCACCAACTCCAAAGGCTCGTCTGGTGACAACAGTGGCTGATGCATAGCGTTCTCCTTGACGTGTCCAACAGCGTTGGCGGCCATCATTTCTGCTCAATGTGAATCGACTTTCATCAGAGAACAGCACTGAGGCCCACTGGTTCCTCATCCAGCGCAAATGCTCCCTGGCCCATGCAAGACGATAACGCCTGTCCCTGGTGGTGTGGTCAGGTACCCTTGCAGCTTGTCTAGTACGCAGACCATACTGATGTAAGCGGTTTCGAATGGTCTGACGTGACACTCGGGTGCCTCTCACCTCACTTAAACGTGCCTGGAGTTGAGTGGCATTCACCATCTGGTTCCGCAGGGCACTGTTCACAATGAAGCGGTCATCAGCATGGGATGTGGCCAAAGGACGTCCACTTCTATGCCTTTCTGTGACTCTACCAGTCTCTCTCTGTCTCTGTTGCAACCTGCTGATGACATTCTGTGAAAACTCTAAGCTCAGTGGCAACTTCCCTCTGAGAACATCCCGTTTGAAGCCTTGCAATGGCCAGTCACTGTTGATCGATTGTTAGGTGTCGTCTTGGTCTCATGATGTCAAAATGTGAACAGCATGACGAAGAGGACTGTTTAAATACATATTGTCATTGAACCAGAACATTTAGTGGTCGATTCATGGATCAGACACTTGTTGTGATTTTTGCGGTTAATCACCTTGTTAGAGAACATGTTATGCAATAAGTACTGAAACACTGGACAGTTGGACATGTACTTTCAAAAGTTTAGAGAAGGTCAAATTAAGTTCACTTGTAAAGGTTATAGTGCATTTTAGGTGCATTCTGAAATTTCATCCAAAAGCAGAATATCCCTAACTTTTTGTGAGTAGTGTATGTATTATTCTATTTCTCCTATAAATTAAAAAAAGGATGAATCATTTCTGTCAGATTTCAGAATAGGCCGTGTATTGATGATCACACAAAGCTATCGAGGACGAACCCGGCTGAACGTCTGAAACATCAAACAGTCTACATCACAGTGTTTTGACCGGGGTATCCCAAACATTGGTTTCATAATGTGCTGCTCAACGTGCTGTAAACAAAGTACACATAGAAAGCATTCATGTGGCATCATATTATCATGTCAGACATGTTTCTCATCACACTGGCTTGTTTTGTGATCTTCAAATTGATTCCTAATTTGTGTGAGGATGCTGTTGATTATAGCTGTCTGTAACTCTCTGTAGTGCATGCAAGGGTCTGGTCTTCCTCTGGCTGCGCTCGCCTCACTTGGATTGAAGCTTCTCAACTATGATAAGTATGTCATGTTTTTTTTTTACTTGCTCATTGTGCAGACTTTTCTCTTGTCTCAGCTGTAAATCCACCCTGGACTCACCAAAACTCTTCAAATGTGCCACCGCCATGAGGGGAAGGCCCAATGTTTGATAGCTGCCTTGGTGGAGCTGTTAAGGCTGCTAAAACCAGTGCTATTACACGTGCCCTCACTGGTATTAAAAAGTAAACATGGCCAGCAAAATAGCTTGTTCCACTCTGTGCTAGCTGTTAGCCAGTCATAGCGGTCATAGTTGCTCTGGGTGAAGTGCTACACAAAACCTTTGCTCGCCTTGGTAAACCCATCCAGCTTAGGTGTAGGTCTTCCTCTAGTAATTATGTGTTTTTGTCTCCAGACGGTTGCCTTGAAAAAGGCACATGACGTAGATCAGCAGTAGCTGTGAATGCGGCGGCCATCATGTTTTCCATCAGCACATAGCTTAGTGGTCATAACCCACTAAAGGCTCAAGCTCAAAGTTGATGATGACACCGAGGGCTAGCACTGATACATCACAGGGCCCCTGGGGCTTTATGTCACTACATATCGAAATTTGATTGGCTGATGATACGCCACTGAAAATTGAAATCAGTTCACAGATTTGGGCTTCAAAAGAACAGACACACGGAAATAATGTATGTGGTTATTTGCATATAGAGCGGGGAAGTGAGATCTGATCCCAAATGGTCACCTGAGACGCATGTGGAGACGCATGTTATTCAGAATCAGAATCAGAATCAGAAATACTTTATTGTTCCCCGGGGGGAAATTATACTGTACCGGTGCTCCCATTCAAGAGTAGAAAGTAGCATAAATTTAGAAATGAGAGTATGTACAAAAATAAGATATAAAAATAAGGAATAAAAAAATATACACATTTACAATATTTAAGTGAAAAATAAAAGTAAAAAATATATACAATAACAATGTATATGTGTGTATATATATACAGTGCTTAACAAATTTATTAGACCACCTGTCATAAAAATGAGAAAACTACAACAACAACTAAATAGTCCTTATTCACATATATTAACCAAAAATCTTAATATTTTGTATGACCTCCTTTGGCCCTGATAACAGCTTGCATTCTTGCAACCACAAAACAAATTTTTCTGTTCATAAATGCAAGTAAATAACTGTAATTTGTCATCTCAATCAAAAAATAATAATGTGCTTTACTATTTTTTTCTGCTTTTTTGTAAAACAGTAAATTTGAGAATTCATGGATAACAACAATAATTATATTTTAGCATTACAGATATCATTTTGATTAAAGAGCTTGGCTTGCACATACTGGTGGATTAACCATTACAGAAACATAAAATATTTTGGTAATCAGCAATACTGTTACTTTAGGGCAGCGGTGGCAAACACCTGGGTGGTGGTCTAATAAATTTGTTAAGCACTGTATATGTATGTATTGCACTGACATTTAAAGAATAAATAATGAAGTAGCATATGACAGGTGAAATAGACTCATAGAACATCCTCAGCATAGTCTGGCAGATGTTGACGGACTTCAGCCACCTCAGAAAATAGAGATAGCTCTGGCCCTTGTTGTAGAGGGCATTAGTAAATTAGTAAAGCGCTTTACAGCTAAGTCTCATTCACCCATTCACTCACACATTCACACACCAATGGTGACCGAGCTGCCATGCAAGGTGCTGGTCTCCATCGGGAGCAACTTAGGGTTCAGTGGGCTGGGCTTCACCTCCCGTGCGACAGTGCTAACCACTGCGCCACCATGCCGCCCATTAGTGTTAATGCCAGGTGCACAGATGGAGCTGTCCACTTGATATTGGATCACAGAGGATATTAATACCAGGTATAAACAGGGCCCTTGATGGGTTTTAGAATGCTGGATGGATTCAAATGAAGCTCATTTAGGCGTTGGAGTCGCAGAGAGGACTAGGAAAATGGATCACTTTAATCTGAGGCTCTCTCTCAGAATATAATAATATAAATATTTTCTACATTTATGCATGATAAATACACTATATATCAAATCAGTTTTATTTATATATCACCAAATCACAACAAAAGTCATCTCATGACACTTTATATATAGAGCAATTCTAGACCATCTCATTATAATATTATTACAGAGACCCAACAGTTCCCACCATGAGCAAGCACCTGACAGTGGCAAGGAAGGGGACTATCAATGAGGGTGAAGATTGATATCCAGGTGCGGTTTTAGGATTTCACCTTTGGGTGGGCTTATAACACCTATATAAACCTACATATATAAAAGGACTCTGTGAGAGTGCGTTGCTTACGGCCATACCAACCTGGACATGCCCAGAGTCAGGCCTGGTTAGGGAGACTGCTTGGGGATATACTTTTTCCACTTCTCCCTCCAAACAGAAGAGGGCGCTGCTGCTTTTTTAATGTAAGTAGAGGTTTGAGTATGGTGCAGTGTTTCACCCTTGACAGCTGTCTTTTTCAGGCTGTGGTCCAGCTTGAACTCCAATTAGTCTCAAAACTGGTATTATCATATACAGTACTATGAATATTTTTTGTCTTGCATACTGGTGCCACCATGCCAAAAAGTATTTTCTCAGTTTGTTATAACTTGAAATTAAACTTGAAACTTGCATACTGTAACTACTAACTACTACCATCTAATCCGATGAAAGTGTGAAACTAGATAGAAAACTAAATTTATTACCATATATTCCTAAAAAAAAATACAAGTATAATAAAAATTCCCCAACCCTCAATAAATTCCACAGAGAACATATTTATTTCCTTAGCATTTCAGTAATTTAATATGAAAAACTTTGAAATACACAGCTAAAAAAGATTGGAGTAATCTACATTAAAAATACATTCAGAACAACCCAATCATTACAAGAGCACAGCTTTAACAAAAAGATTAAAAATACAGTGTAATGCAATAAAATTAGCTTGTAAAGGCATTTTTGAAGAAATATACACTCAGTGCAGAACTGATTTAACTTCCTCTGTCTGTTAGGATCATCTTTTGTGAAGTGAAACTGAAAACGAGCAATCTCGACATGGGTAAAACACACAATAGTAGTGCAGCTCTTACACGCAACAGAACAGAAGTTGCCGTCACACACTTTCTAGTTCTTAGAGGGCTGGTAGTTCCAGGAACACTTCCCTCCGTCAGTTCTTCCAGGTGTAGCTGTAGTTGTTCATGTTGATGTGAGTCAGAGCAGTCTTTCCCAGGCTGGAGGGCTGCTGAAGCTGCTGGATGGATGCAGGATGGACACCACAACCAGAGAGGTCCACCGACCCACCAGTATACTGCAAACACACAGACAGCTGGAGTAAATACATGCTTAGTGAATGACCACTAGGTGGTGTAATACAGACATTCACTATATTGCCAAAAGTATTCACTCACCCATCCAAATAATTGAAATCAGGTGTTCCAATCACTTCCATGGTGTATAAAATCATGCACCAAGGCATGCAGACTGTTTCTAAAAACATTTGTGAAAGAATGGGTCGCTCTCAGGAGCTCAGTGAATTCCAGCGTGGTACTGTGATAGGATGCCACCTGTGCAACAAGTCCAGTCGTGAAATTTCCTCGCTCCGAAATATTCCACAGTCAACTGTCAGTGGTATTATAACAAAGTGGAAGCGATTGGGAACGACAGCAACTCAGCCACGAAGTGGTAGGCCACGTAAAATGACGGAGCGGGGTCAGCGGATGCTGAGGTGCATAGTGTGCAGAGGTCGCCAACTTTCTGCAGTTAGTTCCAGTGAAAGGAACTCTGAATGCTTCAGCATACCAAGAGATTTTGGACAATTCCATGCTCCCAACTTTGTGGGAACAGTTTGGGGATGGCCCCTTCCTGTTCCAACATGACTGTGCACCAGTGCACAAAGCAAGGTCCATAAAGACATGGATGAGAGAGTTTGGTGTGGATGAACTTGACTGGCCTGCACAGAGTCCTGACCTCGACCCGATAGAACACCTTTGGGATGAATTAGAGCGGAGACTGAGAGCCAGGCCTTCTCGTCCAACATCAGTGTGTGACCTCACAAATGCGCTTCTGGAAGAATGGTCAAAAATTCATAATAAACACACTCCTAAACCTTGTGGAAAGCCTTCCCAGAAGAGTTTGAAGCTGTTATAGCTGCAAAGGGTGGACCGACGTCATATTAAACCCTATGGATTAAGAATGGGATGTCACTTAAGTTCATATGCGAGTCAAGGCAGGTGAGCCAATACTTTTGGCAATATAGTGTATGTTGCCACTGCAATTTTACACAAACGTCCACACTTTGGAGAAAGGTCTGGCTCAACCCATTGTCGCTCTGGGATAGGGAAAAAAAACAAAAACGCTCTGGTTTATTTGTTTTCTTTAAACCAATCACAATCGTCTTGGGCAGTGCTAAACACAGGATGCGGTGACGGTGACGGTGCCGTTGCAAAATAGTGTCTAAGCTCATCAGTTTTAGTCGTCTGTCAAGTTGTGCCTGATGTCAGGCTTCAATATCAGATATGATAGAAAAAAATATATCACTGCAAAAATGTGGATTCTGTTCATATCTGATTATCTGCTAATTTCCGAATAATATATTCATATTCCTTTACATTCCTACAACCCACATTAAAATATTAAGCATATACTATAACAGTGAAATAAAATGAACAGACAACTCAATCAAAAAGTCTGTTAAATTTTATAAACCCCAAATCACAAGTTTACTTCCTATGGCAAAATTAAGAGATACTAAGTCACATTTTGGAGATATCAAGTGAAAACTTCCCTTCAACATCTCACATCTCATTTCATTGCTTTCTTTACTGTTACGTCAACCCTAGTCAGGCAGTGTGGAATAATTTAATAAAAAGACTATACCACACTATAACTCCTTCAATCAACTACTAATATAACACAAGCACAGCTGTGTTCTCAATTATTTTGGGTGTCCAACTTATTCTGTTGTCTTATCAACCAATGATATTGGTTATTATAATTATAACCAATAATCAAGGTGCAGTACAGGTGAATGCTTTCATTAAAAGGTATATGGCTGTCTTACCTGTTGCTTGGTGGTGTGGGTGTTCATGACGGCGCTAGGTGTGTGTGTGTAAAGAGTAGCTGAGAAGTTTCCTTTCTGTGCAGATCGTAGGAGGGTTGTAACAGTGTGGAGAGAGGACGGGAGGATAGGTCCTGAAGGAAGGAGGGAAGAAATAAATAAAATATTTAATTGAACTACATTAAAAACTGCCTCCAGTAATTAGTATGCACTAATACTAATACCTCTCTTTCACCAGAGAAGAGCTCATGAACATCAGGGGAACAACTCCAGTGGATTTGTTTCCCGAATTTCTTACACCTTTAACTGTTTTATGGGACATTCTGGTCAAAGGTGCTCTCACCTTTGCAGCTCTACGTCGACGTAGAGGGAAACGTGCCGGTGCGCTCGTGCGTCTTCGCCGGCGAGGACAACGCACACCGCTACCCGGAATATTTCTCTCTAACGTGCGCTCACTGGGGAATAAGATGGACGAGCTCCAGCTGCTGATGAGGAGAAACAAGGACTTTTATTCATCTGCTGTTTTGTGCTTCACGGAGACATGGCTGGGGGAAAGAACTCCCGACGCGGCGCTGCAGCTGGACGGATTCCAGCTTCTCCGAGCGGACCGCGACGCGCACCTCTCCGGCAAAACAAAGGGTGGAGGTATTTGTTTCTACATCAACAGCAGCTGGTGTAACGACGTGACAGTGATCCGACGGCATTGCTCTCCTTCCCTGGAAACTTTTTTCATAAACTGTAAACCCTACTACTCCCCCCGTGAGTTCGCTTCATTCATTCTGGTCGGTGTTTACATTCCACCGGAGGCCAACGTGCAGGACGCACAGCGCGCACTCGCCAACCAGATACTGGAAACGGAGCGGACCAACCCGGACTCCTTAGTTATTGTCCTCGGTGACTTTAACAAAGGTAATCTCAGACACGAACTCCCCAAATACAAACAGTTTATTAAATGCCCCACCAGGGAGGGGAACACTCTGGATCACTGTTACACCACAGTCAGTAACGCTTTTCACGCCGTCACCCGCGCTGCACTGGGACACTCTGACCACGACATGGTCCACCTGATTCCTGCATACAGGCAGAAATTAAAACTTTCTAAGCCTGTTGTGAGAACTTCGAAGAAGTGGACCAGTGAAGCTGCAGAGGACCTGAAGGCGTGTTTGGACTGTACTGACTGGGATGTTTTCAGGACTGCTACCAACAGTCTGGATGAGTACACAGAGGCTGTGACTTCATATATCAGCTTCTGTGAGGACTGCTGTGTACCAACTCGGACCAGGGTGAGTTACAACAACGACAAACCCTGGTTCACAGCAAGACTGCGACAGCTGAGGTTGGAAAAGGAAGAGGCGTTTAAGAGTGGCAACAGAGCAGAGTTTAAGGAAGCCAAGTACAAGTTTAGCAAGGCGGTGAGGGAAGCTAAACGACTGTACTCAGAGAGACTACAAAACCAGTTCTCCTCCAACGACTCTGCTTCTGTGTGGAGGGGGCTCAGGCAGATCACCAACTACAAGCCAAGAGCCCCCAACTCTGCTAACGACCGACGCCTCGCCAACAGCCTCAACGACTTCTACTGTCGCTTTGAAAGACAATGGGACAGTCCTGACACCATCCCCCACACCATCACCCACCAGCTCCAGCCCAACAGCCCCAACCCCCTCATCACACCTGGGGCTGAACTCTCACACCTCCTACCACCACAGCTGCCCCCCACAGCGCCCCCCACTCCTCCAGCATCGACACCTCTGTCTGTCCTTGAAAGAGATGTGAACAGGCTCTTCAAGAGACAAAACCCGCGTAAAGCTGCTGGACCAGACTCCATCTCCCCATCCTGCCTGAAGCGCTGCGCCGATCAGCTGTCTCCGGTGTTCACGGACATCTTCAACACCTCACTGGAGACATGCCACGTGCCAGCCTGCTTCAAGGCCTCCACCATCATCCCCGTCCCCAAAAAACCAGGGCCCACAGGATTAAATGACTACAGACCCGTCGCCCTGACCTCTGTGGTCATGAAATCATTTGAACGCCTGGTTTTGTCCCACCTCAAATCCATCACAGACTCTCTGCTGGACCCCCTGCAGTTCGCCTACAGAGCCAACAGGTCTGTAGACGACGCCGTCAACCTGGCTCTACACTTCATCCTCCAGCACCTGGTCTCCGCAGGATCCTATGCCAGGATCCTGTTTGTGGACTTCAGCTCTGCCTTCAACACCATCGTCCCGGCTCTTCTTCAGGACAAGCTCTCCCAGCTGAACGTGCCTGACCCCACCTGCAGGTGGATCACAGATTTCCTGTCTGACAGGAAGCAGCACGTGAAGCTGGGGAAACACGTCTCAGACTCGCGGACGATCAGCACCGGCTCCCCTCAAGGCTGCGTTCTTTCTCCTCTACTCTTCTCCCTCTACACCAACAGCTGCACCTCCAGTCACCAGTCTGTCAAGCTCCTGAAGTTCGCGGATGACACCACCCTCATCGGACTCATCTCTGGAGAGGATGAGTCTGCCTACAGGTGGGAGATTGACCATCTGGTGACCTGGTGCAACAGCAACAACCTGGAGCTTAACGCTTCAAAGACAGTGGAGATGGTTGTTGACTTTAGGAAGAGCGCACCTGTACTCCTCCAGGACCCTGAGGAGAGCAGGGAAGATCGCTGCCGACCCCTCCCACCCCGGACACCATCTGTTTGACCCCCTCCCCTCTGGCAGGAGGCTGCGGTCCATCAGGACCAAAACCTCCCGCCACAAAAACAGTTTCTTCCCCTCTGCAGTCAACCTGACAAACTCTCACTGACCCCCCCCCAGAACACAAACACAAGCTATACGTTATATTAACGTACATCACCCCTGTCCCCACTGCGTTACATTAACGCACTCACCCCCTACTGGACACTTTATCTGGACACTTTACTTTATTCTGGTCACTGCACTGTTGTTATTTATCTTATCTTATTTTTATTTTTATTCTTATTTTAGCTTTTATATTCTACTTATTTGTTATCAAAACATTAGCACCTTCAGACCACAGCAAATTCCTTGTAATGTATGTTACTTGGCAATAAACAGTTTCTGATTCTGATTCTGATTCTGATTCTAATGCCCTCAAATGGCAGAATAGCTTACTGCCATCTTTTGGTTCAGTAAATTGATAGAATGGATATAAATGTGAAATATGCAGCTGTATATTTGGAAAAAGCTGGACAATTTGAAAAAAAACATTTGTACCTGTGATCTCCAGACTGCTGATGTTCTGGAAGGTAGAACCAACCTGGCTCTTCACATTTACACTGCGGGCCTGAAAATCACACAGATTCAGAGAGATGCGGGCATAATTACAGCTGTGTATGTGTTTACTGTGTGTGAGTCTCTATACCTTCAGTGTGTGCATTGTAGCTCCTCTGAAAGCAATGGGAGCCAGTAGTGTTGGGGGTAACCCAGCCTGGGAACCGGCTGAAGCCACCACACTCCTACAGTTGATGAGGAAGTTGATGAGGGTGAAAGTGTGTGATCCCTCCACACACACTACAGACTCCGGCTTGTGGTCCAGAGACACAGCGTGACCCTCCTTACGACTACACCAGTGGTCAAGGAGCTTTGACTGGTTGTTCTTACTGTTATATTACATGAAATTGGACATATAGCTATCTTCATGAGCGTGAGCAAAGCGTAAGAGTACTAGTTAAGCGGTATGATACACAAACAGGACAGCTGACAGTTGGTGTCAGAGAAGCTGGAGGATACAGTTGTATGGTGATGCTGTCTGGCTTCTTGATTTTGTCTTGGACTCCCATCTCCTGCAGCCAGGAGAAGCTGCCATCTTCATCATCATTGTATCCATCATTCTCTCCTTCATCACCTGCCTGACAGTCCTCACCCTCTTTCAGCTCAGAACACCTACAATTAAAATGATTATCACAATTATAATGTCAGCACCAGCAAAAGCACCCTTACTATAACTTAGGTTTGACCCATTCAGTATGCAAATATTTTTCTTCTGTATTTCATGTAGTAGTATCACGTCATGTGATGTGATGTTGATTTCCAAGCACTACAAACTGATTGTGATTGTTCAATGCAGAACTTGCTGATTGAAACCTAATCCACACGATCACGACACCCATTCATACAATCACAAGTGTAATTTAAGTGTACTGTGGAGACACAGAATGAAAGGAAAACTTACTCCTGCACTTTCTCCTTCTGCTCTTCCTCCTCTCCCTGGTGTACTGCCAGGTTCTGTTGCTCCCTGCTCTTCTTCCTCTCCTCCACTAGAGGGAGACTGAACTCTATACCTAAACGGGTAGACAAAATGTACAGTATGAAGGGCTGGCGACGTAACGTATTAATGATGCAGTCACACTTCTGATCAATCAGTAACAATTTAAAGTCGGAGTAAAGGAAACCCAAAAGACGTTAAAATGTGTTTTTAAAAAGTCTTAATTAATAATATTCTGAATTAAACACATTTTTTCCGGAGCTGTTAATGGAAGTAGCGACTGAGCCAGATTCGCTGGCGCAGGCTGATCACAATGATTCCTGCGACAAATCTTGGGACAACTTTTTTTCTTGGTCAAGCAAAATGACGGCTCTACTGGTCAGCATGGTATAGTCAAAATTCATACCAGTGTACTTTCTATACCATTTATACCGTCCACTCCTTCTGTGGCCAAATTAATAATCAAAGCTATACGGCACTTAGAATCTTGATATGTGCTGTTGTAGGCCTACCTACCTATTATAAAAGTTGATAGCGGCATGTTGTGTTTCAGAGGAGAGTTTTCTTCTACTGTTACACTCATAGAAGTGTGGAGTAGGTCTGGCAATGCACAGTCAATAATTAATTATTTGGTTGAAAATATGCCTATTGAAAAAGCTGCTAACAATAGTTAGTTAGTTGAAGAAAAAAACTTTGTAAGTTAGCCTACATATAGGCTAGAACATAGGCTATGGTTTTGGAAATGTTAACTGAATATAATAAATGTCCTCACATGGCCACAGATCCTTTCGACAGCCAAAGTTGTCTACAATCAATAGCTTAATCGCCCTATGATCATAGTTAATTAAATCTCATCAGCTAGGGCAGGGGTGTCTAAACTTTTTGCAAAGAGGGCCAGATTTGATAAAGTGAAGATGCCCAGGGGCCAACAGTTCCTTCTGACATTTCTTTAACCACAAAAGTTACATGCAAATACACACTGTTATAAAACAATTTTCATTGTCACAATTATCTTTATTTTTCAAATGGCAATGTAACCAAATATAAGCCACTCAGGCAGATGTGAACAACTCTAGAAACACAATTCTGCCTTTCATTCATATCTGAGAGTCAGATAACATTGAACAAACTGTATGGAATGCCTTAAATTTCCATGAGTTTGATAAATATCTTTGCCTCATGATCATTTTAAACAGGAGTTATAAGTAATGCAAAGTTGTCTGTTATCATTAAAGTTTAAAACAAGGGAATTTTGCTCTTGTCTTTTACAAGATCTTTCAGAAAGTAATAGTTTGTGTCACATCTACAGGTACATAACATCAACAGTTATAACCAAATCTTATTCAAGAGTTTAATAAAAATTTTAATAAAAGTGCCATAAGTCCAAGTGCATAAGTGTGCTTTTGGCTTTTCACTGTTAATAGTGACAGATGTTACCGTTCACCGTACTAATGAGAAGGGTGATACTGAGATCTGGATTTCAGTAAAGGGGCCAGGTCTGGTTTGAGGGCAGTGGTTGAGATGTGTAAAATGTCACGTAAGTGGGAGTCACTTAGTCTTGACCTCAATCGATTCTTGTTTAAGTTCATGACAGAGATTGTCTGCTCACACAAATATGTGGAGCCGAATAAGATCAGCATTTTCTTAGCAAATGTTCGCATTTCTGGAAACCTGCCTTTATCCAGCTGCCAGTAAAAGTCAACAAGAGAAAGCTGCTGGTGTTTGCCGCGCCACTCATCGTCACACTGCAGCTCAATGAGCTCCAGCTGCAGCTGTGGAGGAGCATCATCAGGGTCCATGGAGAAGGGAGAAGAGAAAAGCAACATCTCCTTTTCAATAACTGCAAAATCCCGAAAACGTTTGTTAAATTCCACAGAAAGAGATGCGATAGCTGTTGCATAACTCTTCATTTGCGCACCGATGTTGTCCTGTGGGAAACTGTCAATGACCTCTTTCAAAGCTGGGAAGTGCGTGGTGCAGGTCTCTTCTTTGGAAAAGTTGCAGCTTGGTTCCACAGGCCTTGATGTGAGCGTATAGCTGGCTCACCACTGCATCTTGTCCTTGAAGATTAACATTCAGCGCATTCAGATGCTTCGTTATGTCAACCAAAAAAGCCAAATCTGCCAGCCATACAGGATCGGACAGTTCTTCCATCGGTTGCCCCTTTTCACCCCAAAAAATGTCCAATTTCCTCTCTGAGAGAGAAAAATCGCTGCATTGCGGACCCCCGACTTAGCCACCTCACATCGTTGTGATATTACGTGTCCGTATTCAGCCTGGACATCAAGCAAGAACTGCTGAAACTGCCGGTGGTATAGAGCTTTAGAGCGAATAGAACTGATTGCCTTTACCACTGGTTTCATAACATGATCAAATTTGAGATGTTTGGCGCAGAGAGCCTGCTGGTGAATTATACAGTGAAGTTTAATAGCGTCACCTCCTTCTTCGCTGACTTTATTGCAGATCAGTGTGGACAATCCACTTCGCTCACCAGCCATGGCAGGCGATGGGTAATGATCCCAGAAACTTTACTCCATGGTAGTTTCATATCATCAACAGCTTCACAAACAGAAACGAATAAATTCGTTCCTCTGGTTTGGCCTTTAAGGCTTTGGAGGTCAAGCAGCTCCTCTGTTACGTTCATGTTGTCGTCAACTCCTCTTAAAAAAATCAGTAGCTGTGCAGTGTCAGATGCATCAGTGCTTTCATCGCAGGCTAATGAGAAATAATCAAAAGCCACTCCCCTGTCTCCCAGCGGTCTCCGAATATCTGATGATATGTCCTCAACTCTACGTGCCAGTGTTACGTGCCAGGCAAACATTCATAAATTCTTGCTTCTTCTCGGGGCAAATGTTCTCCACCATTTTCATGACACAGTCTTGTGTAATGTACCTTCAGTAAAAGGTTTGCCATGTCTAGCTATTAACATGGCCACTTCGTAGCTTGCTTTGGTGATATTTTCCTTTGACTCACAGGCCCGCGTGAAGAATCGCTGTTGTGATGCCAGAGCAGCTTAGAGTTGCTTCACTTTTTCAGCGCGGTCACTCCCTGTTAGCTTGTCATATGTGTTAGCATGTTTTGTCTGTTAGTGTCTCTTTACGTTGAAATCCTTAAACAAGGCAACCGTCTCTTTACAAATTAGACAAACACAATTGCCTCGATTTTCAGTAAAGAAGTACTGTAATTCCCATCTCTCCTGAAAGCGGCAGCCCTCACTGTCAACTTTCCTCTTTTTCTTTGCAGTCACCATGGCAGAAATAAGCGGAGAAGGGTTCACGGCAAGGATGCAGAGCCAGATAGCATTAAAGTGGTGCTGCCACAATGTGGTGAAAGGAAGAATTACATTTTAAAGTTTTATGATTTATTTATTCTGTTTGACAGTGCTAGCGGGCCACAAATAATACATTATAAGACCGACTAGCAGCTCTATGGCTTGCTCTGTCAGTTGGTCAGTCCACAAAAATATCCCCACCCTTTGGCGGCCACAGTTTTCGCCCTAGGAGGCTGAAATTTGCCATGGAGGTCAAGTGTTAGTGAGGTTGTGTGCATGTGTTAATGCATGAAGGGTGGATGCATGCGCAAATGTACGTTCATCGCTATTGGGCAAAATCATACATAGGTTAAGCAATTTACAGCCATGCTGACAATACAATAGCTAGTGTACAGCCTAACAGAGCGGAGAAGAATGCTTGGATCTCGCTTGTCAGGCACTTCCAGAGTGCGCACTGAAATGCTAAAGCCACTGAGCACCGCCAGTCACTGGCGTTGAATTGTCTGTGCTCGCCTTTAGTGATCTTAACAGTGTAAAATAAATGCTCATACATAGCAGTGAAGACGTCAAAGGTCATATTTAATTGCGAGGATATTTGGCATAACCTTCGGTGCGTTTCAATGTGCTGTAAGAACCTCATAGATTATCAGCTTTTGCTTCGTGGCCTCTCCATCCATTTCTGTGGCAAAGGCATGCAGACATGCACAGGCAACGTTGTGTGAGCACAATGTTCACTGTGTTAAAGGTGCCATATTAAAAAGTAAGATTTCCATGTCTTTTTTAATCATAAAGCAGGTCTAGGTGCTATATAAATACTGTGAAAGTATCAAAATGCTCAGTCCACATAGAAATGCACACAGCCTGTATTCAGAAACTGTGCCTTTAAACGAGATGTCAGTATTTCCGTAAGGCTGTGATGTCACAACTACACAGTCACCTCACTCAGCCACACCCCCAGCAGGCCCACGAGGTACAGGGACATGCTCATCCATTTGCTCAGTCTGTTATTCGAGCAAGTTATTCGACCGCTCTGCTCAGGGCTACTCTTCAAGTTTTTGGAGGTTGTTCAGTATGTCTAAAACAGATTGTTTCAGACAGAGGGTGAACTGAGGGACTGCATAAAGGGCCAGTATGAGTTTGACAATATCAAACAAATATGTGGGTCTCGTCAGTCCACAACCCTGAGGCCCTTTTTAATTACAAATATTATATAAAATTGCCCCAATTTTGCATTTTGTAGCAATGGAAAGTGGATTTTTCATGTTTGATTCACTATATGAAAATCCGCAATAAGGAACACACAAAAAAAGGACAAAATTAAATGGAAAATGACTCAATTCCCGTTTTCTAAAGCGTTGTTGTAAACATTGATCATAAAAAAAAGCCCTGTTACATGGATTCACAAAAAAATACCTAATGAATGTTGAAGCAAAACGTGTTACCGGTACCACTTCATATAATATTTCCTACTAACTTCAAAAGTGTAAATATGTTTGTATTTAACATGTGCTTTTGTTCAGGATCGTCAACTTCAGATGGACCCAAAAAAAGGAGACAAACCTGAGTCCAACACACACTGCCCTTAAATGCACACGCAATCGCTCATTCACGCACACATTCAGGGTACTGGCCAACCATCGGATGCGCGATTCAGTGTCTTGCCCAAGGACACTTCAACATGTGGGGATCCAACCGCATATCCTGTCAGTGGACAACCTGCTCTACAGCAACTATGTTATTGTGAACATAAGGTATAGGATTTGTAAATGTCAAACTTTGGTAACTCCTAGCCATAGTATTAGTGCAATAAAAAAATGTGATCTCTGTTAAGACTCACCCTCAGCTTTCATTGCCTCTCTGAGACCCCTGGTTGTAGGAGAAATTAAGGCAGTGATGCTGCTAGAGCCCCCGAGACCTGCTGCCCTGAACAACACTGTAAACTGACAGAATGGAATAGATTAGATGAAAGGAATTAACGATAAAGGGAAATAAAGTAATTTTGTGCTCATTAAAACCCACAGTGAATGGATGCCCCCCAGTGATAGTATCAAAATAATGGCACCACCATGGCAGATAGCAATACTACCCCATTGTAACCTAATGCAACGTAATAATAACAAAAACCTAAGACACACAAACACCTACCTGATAGGAGCAGAGATAGAAGTAAGGACACAGTCTGGCCTTCAACAGACTGTAGAGAGATGACAGACTGATTGACCTGAAGAAGACAATCAGAGAGAAAATGGTATGATATGAAATGTTTCAAAAACAGACTAGCAGCGAGATATGTGTTTGTGCGCGTTTAGTCACATAACTGTACATGTGTAAACTTCCAGTGTAAATGTTTGCACGCTGACATTAGTATGCTGCCAATCTCAAGATACAAGCATGTGATTCCATGAGTCAGTTTTCTTGTTCATGTTCCAATAGCTCGTTAAAGTTCTACTAGGGCTGTCACGATTTCGATCCTAATTCGGAAATCTATCTAAGTGAGCTTTTGATTTCGCCCTTTGAAACACTCTGCTCTGGCGGCATCTATTGTTTTTCCAACCAACGGGCTGTGCTTAGGGCTCAGAGGCTTCTCCGTAGGCTGCAGGGAGCTGGTAAATAAGAAGAAAGTGGGCTTTTAAGGAGGGGGCCTTAAAGAGACAGGAGCTCAAACGGCTTGTTTCAGACAGAGGGTGAACTGAAAGGCTGCACGAAGAGCCAGTATGAGATGAATGAGGACTTTTTTGAACTGTGAATCATGCAAAGCAACTGTAGTGGTGTCCCAGAATAAAAATACAGAGCTGGAAATGAGCATAATAGGTCCCCTTTAAGCTGCCAATGTGCTTAATCAACTGCTTTTCGGGTGGCTGCAGCACTTCCCATACATAGTCGCTACTTGGGCAGCCAGCCCAGGTAGATTAAGAAACGCCCACGTAAATAAAATCTGAATTATTATTTTTTTATTTTCCCCAATCAAGACGTGTCACTGTCTTTTCATAATGCACACAGACCAGTGGAACTTCTGTCAAAATCTCGACTACTCGTATGCAGGGAACAGAAATCCTAAAGCGCGAGTTTTACCCAGAATGTTTTGGCAGCGCACCAGCGTATTTTCTATCCTCTGTAGAATGCTGGTCGGCTTAGACATTTAGATCCACTGTATAGGAGCATCACAGTGTCCAGGTTAGTTACAGAGAAAATGGACAACAATTAGTGTTCAACTGAAGTCGGGTCTGTCTGTGGAAACTTCTAACTTATAAGTTAATAACTTATGCTACTGGAGTGTTTATCGCTGCAGATAGAGAATACATCATTTAAACATGTGGTCAAAGTGACTAAGCCCCGCTACAATGAGCTGTCAGTTTGTATGTTAGCGAGTCTGTTGTGCCTGCCCTGTATAAACCAGCACAAGCTGCAGGAGTTCAGGAATTATCAACAGGTCTGAGTCTTGGATGGAGCATTACTGACATTTGTATTATTTATTTTTATTTATTGACAGTATGTGAGTGCATTAACTGTTACAGTAAAAATGATAGCCAATGAGCCACTGTTAAATGTTTACATTTTTCAAAATGAATGACAAAAATGTTATGTTATTTTATGCATTTTTGTTTTCCCTGCTGTACTGAAAACATATCGAACCGTGATCCCAAAACCGAGGTTCATATGGAACCGTGAATTTTGTGTACTGTAACACCCCTAGCCGGATGTCTAAAAACAATGCTGTGTCGCATTCAATGTGTTAACATTACACATCTTCATCATTTGCAAGGGTAGCTGGACAAGCTAGCTAGTAATGTTAGCCTCCACACCGAACGGAACACACACACAGTGCAAAGTGATGTATTGATAAGTTAGATAGCCATCACAACAGCTAACTAACGGTCGGTCCGAGTTACTCATAAACCTTTGTTTGACTTGTTTATTACTGAACCTGGCCGTCTCACACACCCACCACAAGTAAATTCTCAACCTGTGGGAAACACTGTGGTCGCCTATCTTCAGAAAAACCCTACCCCCACACCATACCAACGGTGGAATGGGGGGGCTGTGTAGGACAATTTACTTTCTGAAACCGACATTCATATCTACTTCGCACCATGATTGGTCAGCTGTGTGAAGGTGAGAAAGGAGCCAGGGTTTGAACTCTCTCTAGCTCTCTTTTTTCATTCTTGACACAACAACTAAAGTGAACAACCAAGTGCAACACCATGAATGTCTTCCAGGCGAGGCTGTCTGAAAATGAGCACCTATGGGAGCACTCGCAAAGCATGCCCTGCTGGGCCCCAGAAGGGATCTTGAGACCTAAGTCCATACAGTATCTGAAGCATCACTTCTTTCTTCTTTTGATCAGCCAGTCCTTTTAAACTCATCTGAAAATTCAAACATTTGACAAACAAGCAAATACTTTATGTGTGACCCATATCACCCACTGGGTGACCGTTTACATCCACTGGGTATTAGCTAGCAGCTAGCTAGCCGTCATTCATTCTTCCAATTAGTCATCCTTAACTGTCCTTTTTCCAGAATTAACTTGCATCACCACACTGTTGTACTATCAAACAGTGTTCATTTACTTAAATGTAATGACATTTTCACTGATAAAATAACTTACATTCATGACGCTTCTTTAAGGCAATCCTATCCATATAATATATAACGTTAATATCTTTGTGAGGGAATCTGTCAGGTGTCTTTGAGATTGCTCGTTGTCATAATTTTGCTGACATTATCAGGTAAGTTTCTCCTTTACTTTACTCACAGATGTGTGAACTGACTTGGATATGAAGCGTCTGTAGTGCAAAATAACATAACATTAGTTTCTAAAGAGATCTCTCCTCGAGAAAAAAATTAAAATTAAATCAGCAGCAGCGTTACGAATAACACTTTCTTATGGAGTCAAGGAGGATTGTTACATTTCTTAAAATGGAAGTGTATCTGTTCTGTGAGACAGATGAGCCATAGATATCAAAAAAGCTCCTCTCTCACACACACACACACACACACACACACACACACACACACACACACACACACACACACACACAAAAACCCTGTATGTGTGGTGGCCTTTTAGAGGTTTCCTGTTATAAACTTGTTGTAGAGATATTTCACTGGACAATCACAAAGAGCAGTGAAAAAAATCAGGGGGCAGGAAAATCAAAAGGATTGGTAAGCATGGGATGCATGCTTTATAATTTCAGAATCAGATCATTTATAATAGATTATCAGTGTGTTTTCTTGCCAGATTTGCTCGCGGCTTACAAAGAAAATAGACCAGATGCTGAAACTATGGCTGCAGATCGTGAGCCGGCCACAGAGCTCTGCGGTAGAGTAAGCCCATGTTAACAGCCCTATAGGTTAAAAGGAATGGTATTCAGTTGAATTAATGCAAAACTAGGGGACGTCATAAAATATAACTTTCTCCCTTTTGGTTTCTGTGGACGTGGAGGAAGTGATTTACAATTATTTTAATTTCATTGGACTTCATTGCCATGCTGTTAATGTGGCTGAAATCAACATATCCAGCCTCACCATTCACTCATGAGACTGTGCTGCAGTGCTGTATCTTGTGCCCATGGGGTGCTCTTCCCAGTAAAGCTCCTCTCAGCGTTGATCCTGGGGAAGAGAGAGATCCAGGGCAGGGAGGGGTGCTGCCAGTACACCAGACCCTGTTGGAATGCACAACGAAGCTCTGAGCAGGACCTGGGATCCTGCAGGGGGACGGAGAGGACTCACTGAGTGAGTGAGTGGCTTTGGAGGAATTCTCAGTAAACATGACACTACACAGCAAAAGATATCTTCTTGAAAACAAGGGAATAATCGCTGTAAAGTCATGTGTAATAATGACACTAAAAACTACCTGTAGACTGTGTGGCAGAGTGCTAAATTGAGCTCTGCAGTGCTGGCTGAGCCCCAGAGCTTCCTCCTGGGCTTTGGGGTGCTCTGCCCATGACAGGGAGAGCGGGGAGGTGAAGAGTAGGCGAGTCTTCAGGCTCCAGTCTGCCGGGTACTCTGTGCAGATGGGAAGAGCTATGGAGGCAGGAGCAATGGCCGGGGGACTCTAGGAAGAGAGATGTGAGAGGACATTTTGTGTTCAAGATGTAAAGAGACAGAGATTATGTAAAGATATGACAAAGTGCAAAAAGTACAGAAAAATAATTACCTTCAGGAGTGGACTTTTAACATCATCCTCCTCTTCGTCTTCACATAAAGTGACACACTCCTACAGAGGACAGACAAGTTAAAATGGAAAATATGGAAATGTATGCCACCCCAAAACAAAATTAACTTTATTCCTGTGAACACATCTGCCTTGAGAACACATACGTGTTTTCATAAATAACTAGGAGTCTTGTGCTGCAATAACAACTACAGCGATATGGCACCATTCTCTGTTACACTGTCATTTACTGTATGAAAGACTGTATTAAACTTTCATCATCACTCACAACTTGACCCAGGATCCAGGTACCGATGCGTGTTATACAATCCTGGGTCTAGGATAGACACAATTATACTTTTATATATCTTGGTGCTCCTGTTTTTCTACCTCGGTCAATCTTGCACTGAAAGGTAGAACTCCAAGACTCGCTGGCTTTGTTGACATGTCCTCCTCTCCCTCCGTCGATTTCTTTATGTTGTTACTGTCCTCAGCTTCAGCATTTCCGTCGTCGTTATGAATGAGAATTTTCTTTTTAGGGCTGTAAGTATTTTCAATATTTGCAAACGGGTTTCTGCGTTTTATCCCACCTCCAGAGCGATTCTGGGTGTGAAAAAGTGGTCCCGGGGAGAAAGGCCGAACGCATACCGGGGATGAGCCGCTTTGTCGGGGACTCCAAGTGGAACTTTGGCAACTCGGGCTAGAGAAGACATCGGCGTCGCTTCGGGCTCTTTTCCTCCTCATTCGCATAATTTCAGCCGGTCGCTTGAAGCTGGGCGAATATCCTGCCTGTTGAGACATACTGAAGAGGAATAGTTTGACTAATTCAAAGACAAAATGTTAAGACCGGACCCGCTACTGTTGTGTTGTTGCGCCTTCCGCACTGTATAAATTTGGCGCGCAGCGTGCTGACGCAACGAGTGCCGCTCGTGTTGCATTTCGGAAAATGGAGTCACCGTGCTCAGCTTTGACGAATCAGAAGGGAGACCTATCACTTTTGAATATGCAGTTTTCACCACGCAAGTGACTTGATCACAACTCTTCAAATAACATCCCAAGAAAGCACATCTTTGTTGAATTTGAAAAATCAATAACAGATCTGGTTTACTATAAAACATAAACTCAAATAAACAATAACCAATACATGTACAGTAACTAAATGTTCATGGCTTTTACAACTGGCTTAACTAGTTAACTTAAATATATTATGTCTACTTAGTGTTAAATATCATAGAAAAGCTAGCTAACTTCCCCTTCCTAAGTAATTCTTTAAAAAAATTAATTCATATTTTTATGAGTTTTTAAATTAATTAACAAAAAGGTACTACAACAACATGATTAAATATTGTCAGGTATAAGTTTATGCTCTTTTTTGTCTCATGTGTATGGTTTGTAGGTAATTTAACTTTTAATCTAACTCATATAGAAACGTTTGTACTTTATTTTCATTTGACAACATCTATGTAATTTTGTCTTTTTGTTCAGTAAAGAAGCAGCTAAGTTGTGATTTAGGTGATTTAATTGTACTATAGTAGCTAACATTCCTTAATGTTTACGACATCCATACAACATCTAAAGTAATAAGATAGGTTGAGTTGCTTTCTTTCTTGGTTTTATTTACTCGTATTTAGCATTAGCCTTCTTCTAAATGTAAAAATTGTTACATTGTTGCGGTGATTTTATTAATAATATGTTTTTAAACCGTAATTATAACAGGTTTGTGATATAGCGTGCTACACTTTTGGAGTACCAAACAACTCCACACTCAACTGACATTCATAGCACAATTGCTCACAAAAGCCTTTGGTTTTGTAGTACATATCAAATATAAATAGATAAATAAATAAATCTTTTGTCTCTCATGGATTTTGCCATCACCACCTCTGTCCCTCTGTCACAGTGATTAATAGGACATTGTGTAAATTTTGTCAATTTCTCCCTCGTTTGTCATTAGTGTGGGTCATCAATCATATCTGAAGCTCAGCAAAGCACCAAATGGCAGCTCCTGTTAAGAAATCAATTCTCGTATCTGTAGGCAGAGAAAAGACAAAACTAGTGCCTTTAGCATTAAAACTGTGTTTAGAATTGATGGCTAATGACCTTATGCAGGGCTGCTGAAATGTTATGTCCTCGACCCCCAAATGGAGATGCATTAGGCCCCATTTGATAAGATTTAGTCCAAAGGACCCAAAGGGGAATACACATTATTTGGTGTATTACAAAAAGAAAAGAAAAAAAAGTGAACTCCTAGAGAAATGTGAGTTAGCAATTGTAAAAAATATTAAGGTTGTAAAAACTAAACCTAATTTCCTAGGTTTAAACAATGGGTTGGCAGAATGCAATCTTACCACTAGATGACACTGTTCAACAAGGCTAAATGACCATCCTGTCCAAGCCAACTGTCCAGCAGGAGGATTTCTCTCAATCATTCACTAGTTCAAACAAGCGTCAAAGTATTCTCTCATATACAGATCTTGAAATGATAAGAATTTATAATGATGATAAGAATCAGGGAATAAAACTTTGAAACAAAATTAGACAATTTCACATGTGTGTTTATCTTAAAGGAGAGTTTTTTTAGATTACAGTTTTTTACAATTGCAAACAAACTATGTTATTCACCTTAATGGCCAATCTTTTGTGAGTGAGTGTGATTCTTGAAAAAATACAAAATCAGTTTTTAGCTATTTAGTAAATAAAAACAAGGCATTACGTTTTCTATTATTTCTTTACCCCTTGGCGTTAAAAGAGAAAATAGGAAAAGAAGAAAAGGCTATATAAAAAAGGAACAAAAGTTGTTTATAACCTCTTTTGTGTTGATGTAGAAAAAGCTTAATATCTTGTAAAATAGGTCAGTAGCAAACGCAGCACCACAATATTTCAAATTACATGAAAAGAAATACCTCTTTGAAAATATAAGCCAAGTTATACTCTAATGTAGATAAAGTAATTCGATCTTCCACAAAAAAAGCTCCATATAAAGAATTGACTGAAAGCCAACATTAACAAAAATGAATCTGTGTGGAGCATTTTTCCATATTTTGTAAAATCAACAACCAAATCCTATGAAATACTGCATATTCTGTGAAAACAACATGAATTATGTTAATAGTATAGTCCACAACAGACAGATGTTGTGCTAATAGTGTGAGTTTTGAAAAGTTACAGATTTGACAAAAGGAGGTTAGTGATGTGTAAAAATCTATAACTGTAAAATTGTAGAGAGCATAGAAGAAACAATGACAGCACATCTGCAAGTTCCATTAAACCAAGATCAGATTATTTACCTTTTCTATATCCATAACTATATGTGCAATTGTATTAAAGACCATTTTAACAGCCTAAACACATAAAGAACGTTGGCTATATCAGACATTTATCTTTAAGCTAAATGTTTGTTGTTATGTTAAGGAGAAAGGACTATCTGCCTAAGTCAATGCAAAGCCGATTTCATGTCAAGAAATGCTTTCATAAAGAAAATAACTTTCAAATATATAATACTATAATACCTTATCTGCTAAACCCAGAGGAATAAATCACATTTTATATAATCTCTGTTTCAGACTAAATGCAAAGTGACCTGTAGCAAGTAGCACCTGTTTACTCTGACTCCCTAGACGAGGAAGCTAGCCCATTAGTTTCTATTTATTTCCAATCACCATAATCAAATCAGTTCACAGAGACCTGAAACTGGCTTGAATTAGGTGATCTATCATGGTGAATATCATGTCTGCTTTTATTGTTGTTAAACCATAAAACTATGTAACATTAACATAACTTAAACAATAAAAGCACTCCTTCAAAGCTGAATGGGCTAAAAATGCACAACACTGGTGAGGTCCTTTAAGTGTTGTTGTTTTTATATCAAGAAAACCCTGTGGATTCAGCGTTTCTTCAGAATTACCGTTTCTGTCAGGGTAAAAATAGAAAAATCATGGGATGCTAAAAACCTCACAACCATCACAACCACCTCTGCCTTATTTTGGTGACGATGGAGGCAGACCAGTAGGCAGAGTCGCAGTCCTACACGCTTCTCTGTGCTTCCATTAGAGCAGTTACCCACCCAAAACCCCATAATGACTGCGTCTGCGCCCAACCACTTAAATTAATTCAATCAAACATAAACAGGAGAGGAGCCATTAACAAAAACTAAATAAAAATTAACACCACTGCTATAGGCCAAAACAAAAGGAAAATTAAGTATGGACTGTTAAACATCAGATCTCTGTCATCTAAAGCTGTATGAGTAAACAAGTTAATTGCTAATAATCATATTGATCTACTCTGTCTGACAGAAACCTGGCTGTGTGATGAAGAATATGTTTGCCTGAATGAATCCACTCCGCCCAGTCATACTAATACTCACATTCCTCGAGGCACCGGCCGAGGAGGTGGAGTTGCAGCCATCTTTGACTCAAGCCTGTTGATCAACTCTAGACCTAAACTGGATTATAACTCACTCGAAAGCCTTATTCTTAGTCTCTCACTCCCAACCTGGAAAACACTGAAGCCAGTCTTATTCGTTATAGTGTATCGCGCTCCAGGTCCAACTCTCACACCTCCTACCACCACAGCTGCCCCCCACAGTGCCCCCCCTCCTCCAGCATCGACACCTCTGTCTGTCCTTGAAAGAGATGTGAACAGGCTCTTCAAGAGACAAAACCCCCGGAAAGCTGCTGGACCAGACTCCATCTCCCCATCCTGCCTGAAGCGCTGCGCTGATCAGCTGTCTCCGGTGTTCACGCTTCAAGGCCTCCACCATCATCCCCGTCCCCAAAAAAACAGGGCCCACAGGATTAAATGACTACAGACCCGTCGCCCTGACCTCTGTGGTCATGAGATCATTTGAACTCCTGGTCTTGTCCCACCTCAAATCCATCACCGACCCTCTGCTGGACCCCCTGTAGTTCGCCTACAGAGCCAACAGGTCTGTAGACGACGCCGTCAACTTGGCTCTACACTTCATCCTCCAGCACCTGGACTCCGCAGGATCCTATGCCAGGATCCTGTTTGTGGACTTCAGCTCTGCCTTCAACACCATCGTCCCAGCTCTTCTTCAGGACAAGCTCTCCCAGCTGAACGTGCCTGACCCCACCTGCAGGTGGATCACAGATTTCCTGTCTGACAGGAAGCAGCACGTGAAGCTGGGGAAACATGTCTCAGACTCGCGGACGATCAGCACCGGCTGATTGGCTGCAACCTCCCATCTCTTCAGGACCTGTACTCCTCCAGGACCCTGAGGAGAGCAGGCAAGATCGCTGCTGACCCCTCCCACCCCGGACACCATCTGTTCGACCCCCTCCCCTCTGGCAGGAGGCTGCGGTCCATCAGGACCAAAACCTCCCGCCACAAAAACAGTTTCTTCCTCTCTGCATTGACCCCCCCCCCCCCCCCCCCCCCGAACACAAACACTACTTATACATTATATTAACGTACATCACCCCTGTCCCCCCTGTGTTACATTAACGCACCCACCCCCTACTGGACACTTTATCTGGACACTTTACCTTATTTTGGTCACTGCACTGTTTGTTATTTATCTTATCTTATCTTATTTTTATTTTTATTCTTATTTTACCTTTTATATTCTACTTATTTGTTGTCAAAACAATAGCACCTTCAGACCACGGCAAATTCCTTGTAATGTATGTTACTTGGCAATAAACAATTTCTGATTCTGATATATGGACTTGAAATTGAACATCTAATTATCTTTCCACGGAATCCTTTGTTATTGGACCATTATTTAATGACTTTTGAATTTGGATTACTGGACTACACGCCATATACATATATAGTTATACACTACAGTGCAACACATCCATACATATATATACATTGTTACTGTATATATATATATTTTTTACCTCACTTCACTTAAATACTGTAAATGTGTATATTTTCTATTTCTTATTTTTATATTTTGTACATACCTTTAGTTCTAAATTATGCTATTTTTCTACTCTGGAATGGGAGCACCGGTACTGTACAATTTCCCCCCGGGGATCAATAAAGTATTTCTGATTCTGATTCTGATTCTGATTAGGCAAAAATGCCTACACCAGATATCTATCTGATAGTGCTGTAGCTAAATTTAAGGAAGTGATCCCATTGGCATTTAATTCAATGCCATGTCTCAATACAACTGAGGACTCCTATGCTAACCTTAGTCCCTCCCAAATTGACAGTCTTGTTGATAGTGCCACAGGCTCCATGTGACTGACACACTCTATTGCCCCTCTAAAAAAGAAGATAATAAAACAAAGAAAGTCAGCTCCATGGTACAACTTGTCTCTTATACCCCATCCCAACTTGGCTGCTTAAAGAGGTTTTACCTTTAGTCAGCACTTCTTTACTGAATATGATCAGTCTGTCTTTATTAACAGGCTATGTACCACAGTCCTTTAAAGTAGCTGTAATTAAACAACTTCTTAAAAAGCCCATGCTTGATCCAGAGGTTTTAGCCAACTATAGACCTATATCTAACACTACCTTTCTCTCTAAGATTCTGTTACTTGAGGACTTTCAGTCAGGTTTCAGAGCTCATCACAGCACAGAGACAGCGCTGGTGACAGTTACAAATGAGCTTCTAATTGCATCAGACAAAGGACTTGTCTCTGTACTTGTTCTGTTAGATCTTAGTGCTGCATTTGACACCATTGACCATCATATCCTATTACAGAGACTAGAACATTCAATTGGCATTAAAGGAACCGCACTAAGCTGGTTTAAGTTGTATTTATCAGATCGATCACAGTTTGTACATGTCAACGATGAATCCTCCACGCCAAAGTTCCACAAGGTTCTGTGCTTGAACCAATATTATTCAGATGGCATTGCCCTGGTCTCCAGTGCCACCGTGAGGAATCTTGGAGTTGTCTTTGAACAGGACATGTCCTTTAACTCTCACGTAAAACAAACTTCAAGGACTGCCTTTTTTCACCTGCTAAACATTGCAAAAATCAGGAAGATCCTGTCTCAAACAGATGCAGAAAAATGAGTCCATGCATTTGTTATGTTCAGGCTTGATTATTCCTTATTCCAATAAGTCCCTGAAGACTCTCCAGTTGATCCAGAATTCTGCGGCACGTGTACTGACTGGAACCAGGAAAAGAGATCATATTTCTCCAGTATTAGCTTCTCTGCACTGGCTCCCTGTAAAATCCATAAAACAGTTTAAAATCCTTCTCCTCACCTACAAAGCTCTTACTGGTCAGGCACCATCATATCTTAAAGAGCTCATAGTACCCTATTACCCCACTAGAGCACTGCGCTCCCAGAATGCAGCATTGCTTGTGGTTCCTAGAGTCTCCAAAAGCAGGACAGGAGCCAGAGCCTTCAGCTATCAAGCTCCTCTCCTGTGGAATCGGCTCCCAGTTTGGGTCTGGGAGGCAGACACACTCTCTACTTTTAAGAGTATAACTAAAACTTTGCTTTTTGATAACGCTTATAGTTAGTTATAACCTAGTTATGCTGCTGTAGGCCTAGGCTGCTGGGGGACTTCCCATGATGCACTGAGCTTTCCTTCTCTCCCTTTCCATCTTTACACATTCATGTCCCACCAATGCATGTTACTAACTTTATATCTTCCCCGGAGTTTCTTTGTGCTTTCTCGCCTTGCAGGTTCCTGTAGATCAGGGGTATTCAACTAAAGTTCGAAGAGGTCCAGTTAGAGAAAATTTCCTCAAGTAAAGGTCCGGAACATCATAATGTCTAACTTGCGTTGTGATTTAGTGTGATATAAATTGAAGTAGCCTAGTAGTTGTATCAACATCTGCATGTAATCAACAACTGACTGTCAAATCAAATAAAGAAAGTACAATTCAAAAACATTTTGATCATATTTATTGTCACTTAACATTGAACTATACAGATATATAATACTGTAGATATGTATAATGTTCTTCTCTCATTAACTAAAAGAAGGGCTGCATTTAAAAATAAAATAGAGAAAATGAATAAAATAGCTTTTGAAAAATTGTGCATCTTAAAATAAAGTGCTTAATTTTAGAAAAACAAAATAAAGTGTAGCAGCAGCTTGAGTTTCCCTTTTTCTTTGTTAACTGTTTCACATCTTGACTTAACAGTCTCAACCAATTTCACAATGAATAATGTGTCTTCTCTCCCTCCCGCTCACTCCTCTCTCCGTCTTCTCTCCCTGTGTCGTTCACTCGTCTTGTCATCTGTCACTCGCCCCTCACCTCTCTCGTCTGTCTGTATTCAGAGTCGCAATGTTTATCGCCTGGAATGCACAGATTTGATTGGCTGAGTAGCGTCACGTGGGCTGGCGCTTATAGTTAGTTTTAACCTAGTTATGCTGCTGTAGGCCTAGGCTGCTGGGGGACTTCCCATGATGCACGTATAGAATCAGAATCAGAATCAGAAACTGTTTATTGCCAAGTAACATACATTACAAGGAATTTGTTGTGGTCTGAAGGTGCTATTGTTTTGATAACAAATAAGTAGAATATAAAAGCTAAAATAAGAATAAGAATACAAATAAAAATAAGATAAGATAAATAACAACAGTGCAGTGACCAGAATAAAGTCAAGTGTCCAGGTAAAGTGTCCAGTAGGGGGTGGGTGCGTTAATGTAACGCAGGGGGGACAGGGGTGATGTACGTTAATATAACGTATAAGTAGTGTTTGTGTTCGGGGGGGGTGTCAATGTAAGTTTGTCAAGTTGACTGCAGAGGGGAAGAAACTGTTTTTGTGGCGGGAGGTTTTGGTCCTGATGGACCGCAGCCTCCTGCCAGAGGGGAGAGGGTCGAACAGATGGTGTCCGGGGTGGGAGGGGTCAGCAGCGATCTTCCCTGCTCTCCTCAGGGTCCTGGAGGAGTACAGGTCCTGAAGAGATGGGAGGTTGCAGCCAATCACCCTCTCTGCAGAGCGGATGATACGCTGCAGTCTGCGCCTGTCCTTGGTGGAGGCAGCAGCGTACCAGACATGATGGAGGAGGTGAGGATGGACTGTATGATGGCAGTGTAGAAGTGAACCAGCATTGTTTGTGGCAGGTTAAACTTCCTCAGATGCCTCAGGAAGTACATCCTCTGTTGGGCTTTCTTGATGAGGGAGCTGATGTTCAGCTCCCACCGGAGGTCCCGGCTGATGATGGAGCCCAGGAAACGGAAGGACTCCACAGCGTCCACTGGAGAGTCACACAGGGTGATGGGGGCGGGTGGGGCTGCGCTCTTCCTACAGTCAAGTCTACAACCATCTCCACTGTCTTTGAAGCGTTAAGCTCCAGGTTGTTGCTGTTGCACCAGGTCACCAGATGGTCAATCTCCCACCTGTAGGCAGACTCATCCTCTCCAGAGATGAGTCCGATGAGGGTGGTGTCGTCCGCGAACATCAGGAGCTTGACGGACTGGTGACTGGAGGTGCAGCTGTTGGTGTACAGGGAGAAGAGTAGAGGAGAAAGAACACAGCTTTTAGGGGAGCCGGTGCTGATCGTCCGCGAGTCTGAGACGTGTTTCCCCAGCTTCACGTGCTGCTTCCTGTCAGACAGGAAATCTGTGATCCACCTGCAGGTGGGGTCAGGCACGTTCAGCTGGGAGAGCTTGTCCTGAAGAAGAGCCGGGACGATGGTGTTGAAGGCAGAGCTGAAGTCCACAAACAGGATCCTGGCATAGGATCCTGCGGAGTCCAGGTGCTGGAGGATGAAGTGTAGAGCCAGGTTGACGGCGTCGTCTACAGACCTGTTGGCTCTGTAGGCGAACTGCAGGGGGTCCAGCAGAGGGTCTGTGATGGATTTGAGGTGGGACAGGACCGTGCGTTCAAATAATTTCATGACCACAGAGGTCAGGGCGACGGGTCTGTAGTCATTTAATCCTGTGGGCCCTGTTTTTTTGGGGACGAGCATGATAGTGGAGGCCTTGAAGCAGGCTGGCACGTGGCATGTCTCCAGTGAGGTGTTGAAGATGTCCGTGAACACCGGAGACAGCTGATCGCAGTCTTGCTGTGAACCAGGGTTTGTCGTTGTTGTAACTCACCCTGGTCCGAGTTGGTACGCAGCAGTCCTCACAGAAGCTGATATATGAAGTCACAGCCTCTGTGTACTCATCCAGACTGTTGGTAGCAGTCCTGAAAACATCCCAGTCAGTACAGTCCAAACACGCCTTCAGGTCCTCTGCAGCTTCACTGGTCCACTTCTTCGAAGTTCTCACAACAGGCTTCGAAAGTTTTAATTTCTGCCTGTATGCGGGAATCAGGTGGACCATGTCGTGGTCAGAGTGTCCCAGTGCAGCACGGGTGACGGCGTGAAAAGCGTTACTGACTGTGGTGTAACAGTGATCCAGAGTGTTCCCCTCCCTGGTGGGGCATTTAATAAACTGTTTGTATTTGGGGAGTTCATGTCTGAGGTTACCTTTGTTAAAGTCACCGAGGACAATAACTAAGGAGTCCGGGTTGGTCTGCTCCGTTTCCAGTATCTGGTTGGCGAGTGCGCGCTGTGCGTCCTGCACGTTGGCCTCCGGTGGAATGTAAACACCGACCAGAATGAATGAAGCGAACTCACGGGGCAGTAGTAGGGTTTACAGTTTATGAAAAAAGTTTCCAGGGAAGGAGAGCAATGCCGTCGGATCACTGTCACGTCGTTACACCAGCTGCTGTTGATGTAGAAACAAATACCTCCACCCTTTGTTTTGCCGGAGAGGTGCGCGTCGTGGTCTGCTCGGAGTAGCTGGAATCCGTCCAGCTGCAGCGTCGCGTCGGGAGTTCTTTCCCCCAGCCATGTCTCTGTGAAGCACAAAACAGCAGATGAATAAAAGTCCTTGTTTCTCCTCATCAGCAGCTGGAGTTCGTCCATCTTATTCCCCAGTGAGCGCACGTTAGAGAGAAATATACCGGGTAGCGGTGTGCGTTGTCCTCGCCGGCGAAGACGCACGAGCGCACCGGCACGTTTCCCTCTACGTCGACGTAGAGCTGCAAAGGTGAGAGCACCTTTGACCAGAATGTCCCATAAAACAGTTAGAGGTGCAAGAAATTCGGGAAACAAATCCACTGGAGTTGTTCCCCTGATGTTCATGAGCTCTTCTCTGGTGAAAGAGCTCCGTGAACCAAAACAAAAAACACTGTTTACAAACAAAACAAGGCAAAACAATGCGCTCCAACAGACGGAGGCAGCCATCCGCGGCGCCATCTAGGACGGCGTCTGGGTCCGGACCCGGACCGCGGTCCGCCTGTTAGTGACCCATGCTGTAGATCGTGGTCCTGGTACGCCTGGCTACTGCTGCCATGGTCCCGCTTGACTCTCATCAACCATAAGGACAGTGAGGAGATGGTCAGAGGACGCTTATGAGACACTTCAGGGGTGTTTTGAGGTGACTGACTGGCTCACAGAGTGCATCACGGATTATATCAACTTCTGTGTGGACTCCACTGTCCCAGCAAGGACTGTCCATTGTTATTCAAACAACAAGCCATGGGTGACAAAGGACATCAAGGCCATCCTGAATGAAAAGAAGAGGGTTTTCAGAGCTGGCAACAGGGAGGAGGTGAGACCGATCCAGGGGGAACTGAAGGTAAAATCAGGGAGGCTAAGGAGAAGCACAGGAGGAAGCTGGAGTGGAAACTCCAGCAGAACAACATCAGAGAGGTCTGGAGTGGAATGAGGACCATCACGGGTTACAGGCCAACCAACAACAGAGGAGTTGAAGGCAGTGTGGACCGGGCCAACAAACTGAATCTGTTTTTCAACAGATTTGACCCTGTGGGCCCAGGACACCATCTGTCCGGTACTACTGGGTGAGAAGCTGGTGGAGATGCAGGTGGATGCCTGGGTTGTCAACTACCTGACTGGCAGACCACAGTATGCGCGCTTACAACACTGTGTGTCAGACAGAGTGGTCAGCAACACCGGGGCCCCGCAGGGGACTGTCCTCTCTCCCTTCTTCTTCACCATCTACACCACGGACTTCAGCTACTGCACAGAGACCTGCCATCTTCAGAAGTTTTCTTATGACTCAGAAATAGTTGGATGTATCAGTAAGGGTGATGAGGAGGAGTACAGGGCTGCTGTGGACAACTTTGTCACATGGTGCGAGCAGAACCATCTTCAGCTCAACGTGACAAAGACAAAGGAGCTGACTGTGGATCTAAGGAGGACCAAGGTGCCGATGACCCCTGTTTCCATCCAGGGGGTCAGTGTGGACATTGTAGAGGATTACAAGTACCTGGGAGTTCACATTGACAATAAACTGAACTGGGCAGTGAACACTAATGCCCTCTACAGGAAGAGCCAGAGCTGTCTCTATTTTCTGAGGCGGCTGAGGTCCTTCAACATCTGCCGGACTATGCTGAGGATGTTCTACGAGTCTGCGGGGGCCAGTGCTATCCTTTATGCTGTTGCATGATGGGGCAGCCGGCTGAGGGTGGCAGACTCCAACAGACTCAATAAACTGATCCGCAAGGCCAGTGACGTTGTGGGGGTGGAGCTGGACTCTCTGACGGTGGTGGCAGAGAGGAGGATGCTGTCCAAGCTGCGGGTCATCTTGGACAATGTCTCACATCCTCTCCATGACGTACTGGTCAGGCACAAGAGCACTTTCAGTGGGAGACTAATTCCTCCCAAATGTACAACTGAGCGCCACAGGAAATCATTCCTGCCTATGGCCATCAAACTGTTCAACTCCTCCCTCTGAGTGTCAGACACTCAAAAGAAACAGACTGGAAATCTGGACCTGCTTCTACACATACGACCTCATTATTATATATTTTTTACATGTTTCAGTGCAATACATATATAGTCATACACAACAGTGCAATACATACGTATATATATAATTTCCCCCCGGGGATCAATAAAGTATTTCTGATTCTGATTCTGATATAGCTTTATGTATACATACATACATATACATTCTTATTGTATACATTTTTTACTTTTATTTTTCACTTAAATATTGTAAATGTGAATATTTTTATTTTCTATTTCTTATTTTTATATTTTGTACATACTTTTATTTTTATTTATTTATGTTACTTTCTACTCTTGAATGGGAGCACCAGTACTGTACAATTTCCCCCAGGGGATCAATAAAGTATTTCTGATTCTGATTCTGATCACTATTTTCTCTACAAAGGGATGTTGTCAAGCCCATGGCCAATGCTTCAAATGATTTTGTGGGATCATCGAGCAATATGTGGGGGTGGTGTCTGACAATTTTGTAAAGGCTGGAGTATGCTAGATATTAACTAGTTCATAGTGTCAGTCTCTTCCCAAAGGCATTCATGGTGTTGTAGTTGGTTGTACACATGAAAAGTGACAGAAATAGTTGTGTGAAAAATAAAAAAAGAGAGCTTGAGAGAGAGGTTAGATTCATTTGTTTACAGCACACCCAATTCTGACATCAGAACAGGTGGGGGAGGGTATTTCAGACGCTGTTGAATTGATTGAGTTGATTCCGTTGAAGCACACCGAACCCTTAACTTTCTGAAACCAACAAGATTCTCGTCCACCTCTCGCAGTGATGGCCAGCTGTCAGGAGGTGTGAAAGAAGGCGGGGTTTAAACCTCTTTCAAGCTCTCTTTTTTCATTCTTCACATAGTCAATTGGCCTCATGCAGGAAGTGATATATGAAGAAATAACACTCACAAAATTACTTTGTTTATTTAACAGTACCTTGATTTCACTGAAGTTCTTCTTCTTACAGCCTTTTTTTGGTGGCATCTCTCCAATTCTTGGGCATGTGCCTGAGTATTTGCACATGTCACAACACCTGCCCTTATATGGTGTTTAGGGGGTGTAACCTATGATAATAACAAACAATCGGCCACACGCCTCCAATTTATGATCAAGTGGGAGTCCTCATTCAGCACACCTGGGTAAGAGCAGATTTGGAATGTTTGGTGCATCTGTAGTTGACTTCTCTAATTTTTTCTGTACAGAAAATTAAGAGAAAATATAAGAGAAATTTAAGAGAATGTTGCTGCATGCAATATGTCTTATAAGAGAGACTGTCAAAAATTTTGTGCTGTTATTCCCATTTTTATGATTCTTTGTGTATCGCTCCTCTCTATCATGGCAGGCTTTTCTCCCCGCTTTCAAGTGTGTCTGTTCTAAACAGCTATAAATACTTTTGCCTTTATATATGTTAAGATGAATATATATGTAATAATTTGCTTTGGAGCATACTGCCTCCTTCACTTGGACTTCCAGATGTTGCGCAGTTGGGAAAATACACCATGGGCCTTTCCCAAACCTGCCTTGATGTGCTCCACTGTCCTTGTTGACAAGGCTGCCTGAACAGGTTACCATTTACTAAGGCTACATATAGGGATGGGTATCGTTAAGATTTTAACGGTACTACAACTCTTACCGATACTGCTTATCGATCCAGAACTTTGACGGTACTCTTATTGGTTCTTTTTGTCATGAATGCACCCATAGTTATAGCTAAACAATCAGCTAGCTAATGGTTACTTTTTATAAAGCAAAAAAAGACACACACACACACACACACACACACACACATATGTATATGCAAAATGCATTTTGCTTTATTTGAGAGGACAGTAGAGACACACGGCAGGGGAGAGAGAGAGAGAGAGAGAGAGAGAGAGAGAGAGAGAGATGACATGCAGCAAAAAGCCTGGGCTGGACCCGAACCTGTACCGAACTTAAGGTACAGCCTTGATATGTGGTACATGCTCTACTTGGTGAGTAGAATGGTTACTTTTAATCATTAATGCATGTTTGTATAATTTAACTCCTCTAGGGCTCTAGACTGCTAGCATACATAACATACCTGAGTTACCTGAGGTGGATGGGGACATGAGAGATGAACTACGAGCTAGGCGGTCGAAAAACTGTGCAATTCTCTGCCTGTATGTGACGCACTTTCACTAGATGTTTCCAAAGATTGCTTGTGTTTCCGCCCTTACATGCATAAGACTTGTTGCACTTGTGGCAATGAGCATTGTCAGCATCGACTCGTGTAACTGGACTTTTGATTGTTTAGTTCTCCGACATAGTCGCTAAGAGGGTTTCTCTCTCTGTGTCTTGCCCCTCGCACATGACAGGCTCCGAGGAAGAGATAACGTTTTGTAGCCTAAATAAATAGGAAATCTATTTTCTAATTTATCCAATACCGATAGCAGAACCGATAACGTTGGAGCTTATTGATTCCACGGTCTTTAATAATTCAACCCTGGGGCCCATTTAATACCGGGTTTTATACAATATTTGCATTGCGACGACTTCCAATCTATATTTTCCGAAGCATTGACTACCTTATACTCATGTTACTTTCAGTAACAATTTCATCTTGTAGTCGGTCTAAGCATAGAAATCTCTGGTCTTACTTTTTGCCATTGCTGTTCTGCTGGAGGGGTTCATCACCTGAGTTTGGAGGTGTTGGTGGTGAGCATTAAGCATGAGAACCCATGGATGATTTTGATGTCTATCACAGTATGTTCACATGACTTATTTGATACGTTTCCGAATACTGTGCAGTCTTTTCCCCAACCTTTGCCTGCAGTAGATCAGCTTTTTGTACTGTGTTCTCACTGTCTGGCTGCAACCACTTCACCTTTATTTAGCATCGTCTGTGTGTGTGTGTGTAAACTGGCAAAGAAGGCAAGCTGGGGCTTGTCTGTTTGCCCATAGAAATTCCTTCAGGTTCAGGAATAGCAATAGATGAAATGTGTGTGTGTGTGTGTGTGTGTGTGTGTGGTATCTGGGGGTGGTTTGGCATAGATACAGGGGGCAGCCTGCAGGAAAAATTAAGAAAACAAATCAGATGAACAGTAAACACAGGAAAAGAGTTGTATTTTCTTCACAAGAATATTTATATAAATCAAAACCAAGTGTGCACTACCAACAATGTCAAAACAAAACTACTGAGAGTGTGTGTGTGTGTGTGTGTGTGTGAGAGAGACAGATAGAGAGAGAGAGAGAAAGAGAGAGAGAGTGGAAAGGGTGATCAAATGCAGGTGTCACAGTCATGGTTATATACAGTACAAATCGATAGTGAATCATGGGTAAATGTGACACACACACACAAATGAAATGCTACCAAAATGGTATTGTAGAAATAAATTAAAGTATTTAACAAAACTCCATGCTGTTATGTGAGAGGGGTTTGCATTTTCATGGCAAAACCAATATTCTGTGTAAAAAAACATCTGAGACATAATTTAGACCTCTTGGGTTAATGTAGACATCTGATCAAAATGTGACTGGCTCTACCAGTTAAGAATTATTAATACATTTGATGGGTGAGAATGAAGTATGCAGTCAACAGTGAAGTCGGAGTTAGAGGTCATAGTCAGTTTTTTTCCCCATACCTCAGGGGCCATAAAAACACCTTAGTGAGTTAAGTGATCATGTTTTTGTATTTACTCCAAGAGATGATGGGTTCAGTTTTTCTAAAAATGACAGAGAAGTGGTAAAATCATGGAGGTGAAACAATGATAGATTGACAGATGAAGGTAAACACAAACAGGCCATCACAATATTTGGCATGACCAAATAATCTATTCACAACACCAATAACATTTATGAGGATGAAATCTTGTTATTTTACAAAGGAAGCTGAATTGAGATCAGTCCAGTGCTGCTGCATGCCCTTTGTCAGTGTAAAACCAAAATATTACCCTGCTTCTCTCTGTTTATCTCTTCTCTGTAATCCTTTTCTGTCCTGAGAGTGAGACTGGGATGAACAAGTTCTGTCACTGCTGTCAGTTGGCTAATGCACCTGTCAGTCATTCTTCTTGTTTTTCATTGGTCAACATTGTCAGTAGACAATTTTAAACTGGGTGCACACATCTGGCTCCTGGTCAAGTGATGATGTACTGGGTGGAGTTTTTTTTCCAAAATTTAGAAACCAACAATCACTGAACAATTCAGTGATCAAATTTAAATAAAAGGTCAACAGACTTCCTAAGATACAGTTTACCCTAGGAAGAGCACTGATAGGTGACAATGAATATTGCTGCTAACTGTGGGGCACAACCACTGGATGGTACCGTATATCCCAACAATTCCTCCATGCTCACTGTTGATGTTTTGAATCTCCACCCAGTTCACAGTTGAGTTTTAAAATATCAACATGGTTCTGGAAGGAACTTTAGGGACAATATAATATACAACATGGAGCACAGCCAATCTTATGGGCAGTCCCTTGAAGGGTAAGTCTTACTGTCCAAAAATATATAATTAATAATTTAATTTAATAATTTATTTTGAGGTACATCAACTTCCCTGTACAAACACTTGAATAGCCCTCATTTAAATCATTATGTCCTAAAAGTTCACTAATAGCCAAATCCAGAGTTAGGCACTGTGTCTGTCGTTCATGTGAGAGAGCCCGAGACAGAACGGTTGGGAGGTGGGGCTAAAGGAGACGCTAGTGCGCTCTATGGGCTGCCCGATGTGGAAGCTCCTAATTTTATACCGGGAAGTCGACCCCACTGAGCAACTTTCATAGGAATGAACGGGGCCCCGCCTCTGACACTGTATCCAGTTCTCTTTATAGATCCATGGTCTGATATGTTCCTTCATTGCCATGAACACGCACACTGTAGTTAATTTTGACTGAAGCCCAAATACACTGTCTTGATGCCCCAAATACTCACTAGAGTACCAAATATGGATTAATCCACTGCTGAAAATAGTCCCCAACAAAAGAACTGTTGACTCCTGTTTGAGAAATGCTTGATAAAAACTACAGTGAGCAGCTGATTTAGACAATAGGCCTTTTTCACAGCAGCCATTTTGACATGTCAAAGCAGGGTAAACACAGGTGTAATTGATCAAATGAATTGTGGTGCTGTTCCATTTAGTGTAGGTGGGCTAGGGCCCTGGTATTGCGCATGCTGGCTGGAATTGCTGTCACACACTAAATAGAACAGGACCATAATTCATTTTACATGTGTGAGGTGTTTTTAAAGATTTACATCTTCAGTAGGAACCAATGGGCTTGGAGCTGAGAGGCACAGACAGGAAGTCAGAAAGTATTGACGGACGGACTAACATTGTTGGTTTTGGTCTTTTCGTGAGATTAGTGGAAAAAATATAGAACAACATTACACTTTCCTTATACTTTAAGATTAGGGGTTGCGGTTCACTCAGCCCTCCCAGTTTGAGTGTTATTTACATGTTGACACATAGTTTTTGATATTATGTTGACTTATGGACCCTCATGTCACTTATTTTATTTTGGTTTGGTGTGTATTTATGTGTTCAGTGATGTCCAGTGTCCGCCATCACATGACCAGGTTGTCACTGTGTTCTCTACCCCCTTGGCTGGTTCAGTAAGGTCTCCAGACAGCTTCAGCAGCTGCCATGTTTGTCGGGGAGCTACTGTGGCTGGACTCCACCTCTGCACCTACTCCTTCATTCTGATTGGGCAAAGAGGGGTGCAGGAGGGAGGAGCCTGTGGAGGCATTCGTGCACGGTGGCAGGATCCTCGGTGGGGAGCGCGAGTCACTACTGCCTCCTCCCCCCGCCATCATGGAGAACTGGTATGAACCGGCAGCAGTGGAGTAGTACAGGTGATATGGTGAGGAGGTGGACTGGAAGGGCCCATTCTGAGCCTGGTGGGGGGTGTTTGCTGGGTAGGGAGGAGGCAGGTAGGTGTGGTACCTCCCTGCTGGGGTGGTTGCCATGGCTGTTGCCATGGTGAGCCCGAGGGTGCCGTTAGAGACAGGATTGTGAGAGGGGGTGTAGGTGAAGGCAGCCGCTGTGGGAGGGTAGTGGACCCGGGGGTCTGAGAAGCGGGAGTCAGGCAAGGAGGGGAGGGAGGTGAAAGGTCGTTCTAAGGTCATCCTGGGGTCGCCGAAGGCTGTGAGATCAGGACCTGAGAGGGCAAAAGTCAGAGGTTACAACCTACTTATTTTACTTTCTGTTTTCTCTGTGTGTACATGCTTATGTGTTACCTGTAAGTCGTGAGGAAAGGTCACTGAGCGAAGATCGACCAGGCGAAAGGGGATTGGCTGTGTGGACGGTAGGGGTGGTTATCTGGCCAAGGTAGGGATATGATTGGTCGTAGGACCAAGATGGAGATGACTGCATCTGTCTGGAATCTGACAGAGAGAGAATCATTGAACTTCTATAAAGTTGGGGGATTCACAAGAGACAGATTTTAAAAAGGCATGGTCAAAACAGTAATCGTCATGATGAGTAAAATCAGTGAAATGCTCCTTCAATTTTTTAGGGGGAAAAAGGTTAAGGTCACATATTTTATCACATTTGTGGTAAAATGTTCTCATGGCTCACTGACTAGCTTTTGACTGCATCCCATGGCCTTCATCAGCAAATGAAACACACTCAGGCGTCACCTAAGAATGGAATATATGACCACGTCTTATTATGTGACTGAGGTTCTGGACTTATGCCACCTTAGTTCCATTCGTTAAAGAAGGACATGGGATACCGTCGAAAGCTCAGAGAAAGCTAGGACGTGAACTTTGAGTTTAGAATAATTTATCACAAATAAAAGTCCAGTTTTGTTTTGGCCCAGAATATATCGTGGCTTCAACTTGATATTAACAACATATTGAACTGCATATTTTGTACTGAATTTAATTAAAGGCTGATTTAAATGACCTTGGTCTTGAGACAGAAGCTGTTGATAGTGAAAGGAACAGAAGAACAAGAGATGGAGGAGAGGAAGCAATTAACTTGGGGTGGGGGTGGACGGATGGGGGAGGGCTATGTGTGTGTAAGTTCTTTCATTCAATCCAGTCTTTTCCCCCACAGTCTAATAAATGGCCCTGATCACCCACAGACTTGTAGATAAGAGTGTGTATGTGTGTGTGTTTGTTTATGTATGTGCAGACGAGGAAGCAAATTGTACGCAGCAGCCAAGACGTCAATGAAAGCTTTTTAAGTTAAGTTAAGAGCTCTCCCAAGCACTGACGTGTGTGTGGTGTATGGGTGGTGGTGAGGGCCAGGCCCCGTGCCAAGCCCCCTCCTTTCCTGGCTTCTCTCCCTAGGCAGAGTGCACTAATGTAGGGCAGGAGTCATAGACGGCTGGCGGTTTGGAAATAGAACTACAACACATAGAAAGATATCTCTGTGGTTCTTTGGCTAATGAATGTCAGAATAATGTGACTGACTCATTTATCTTATTAAAACTAGACCTGGCACAGTCATAAGATAAGATAATCCTGTACTGATCCCTCAACGGGGAAATTTGCATTGTTCCAGCAGCATACAGGATAGTGCAATAGAGACATAAGTAGAAAATCAAGATATAATAAATAAAAATGATAAAGAGGTACTAAAACTAAAAAACAACTGTAGTTTACAAATGTATAGATTGTCATCCAATTCTGATATGATGGGTATGATGCAGTAGAACTGATCAATACTTTTACCCACAGTAGTAATGCAGTGTTATCAGATGGTTTCTATTGGATGTTTTAGGCTTTACCATTATGACAAATAAACCTGAGCCAAACACGACACATCAGGCAATTGTTGTGGCATGCAAATATTCCAATTTTGAAAAATAAGTTTTTCACCCACATCCCTGCAGAGGTTGTGGTTCCTTTTGAAAACAATGTATCTCCAAACTGGTGATTTTAGTTTTTCCAGATAAACTGAAGGATTTAGTGTTTATTCATGGGTTGAGAACATTCCTCTACTTCTTTAGCTAAATAAACAATAAAAAAAACCACCTTTGGATTATCTGAAAACAGGACTGTTTAGGTCATGAAGTTGACGTTTTGGACATACATGGTTTTCACAGGACGGCTATATAGGATCAGGCTGTGTCGTGCCGCGTGTGGGTTTCATTCAGGTGCATGAATGGTTGAATGTGTTAACTTGATGTTTCCTTTATCGGCTGGAACAATACTATCACAGTTTGCTCCTCAGTTCCCCTCAGCCCCTATCTCCAGCCCCTGCTCACTTCTCCCTGGTCATGTTCTTCCCTTCAACTCTCCAGGCCTGTCATCCTCGAGCCATCCACCAGACACCCTCAGACTTTTCCACTATACTTTCTCGTTCACCCACACACCTGTTCTGACTTCCCTCGTCAGCCCTATAGTCACTTGCTCACCTGCTACTCATTCCCTAACAACCCATCACTACTTATACCAGTTGACTTCCTTTGTTCTATGTAGTTTGTTTATGTTATGTTGCTGTGTGTTTCTTCTCTTGGCTCCTTGTTTCCCTGTTCTACCAGTGTTTTTGGACCTTTGATTCTTGCCTGCTCCTTGTCGGATCTGCTTGCCTGTCTGGACTGCATTCTCTGCATTTGACCCTTGCCTGCCTCACTTTTCTGTAAGTCTTTGTCCCCCCTGGTTTTGCTATTAAATTATCTTTTTGCATCAAGCTCTGCCTCTGTGGTCTGCACTTGGGTCCTATCCCCTGTGAGCCTTACTACCCTATTTGCACAGCTAGGGTTTGACACTGGTAAGATCAGGTAATCGTCAGATGATATTAGGCTTTAGTTTTGCATATTCCCAAACAAAGTTACAATTGATCATAGTACCACAAACCAAATGTCACACAGTGATGCTGTGGCCCACTTTTTATTTATACTGTACTACTAAATAGTAGCACAGTATAAACCAGCCAATCCAGTGTCAACAGAGAGGTTCAGCCGCAGGGACAGTAATACAAGATAAGATAACCTTTATACAATATTAAAGGGCTTTTGGTCCTCATGCACCTTAGTTAACATGACTACCATTGTTTAACTTCTATACTGGCTGTTTCTACTGGCTCCAGCAAAGCCCACACTTTTATTTCATCTTGACCTTTTTCATGTGACACCACTCTGTGTATTTTACATCTGCTATGAGTTGTAAGAGGTTTGGCAGCAGATGGAGCATATACTTTTACTGCACTGCCACACTTGTGCAGACAGAAGCACCAAAGTATGTACACACACACTACGCTACACTACACAATTGTACAGTACTCATTACTCACAGTTAGGAAAATTTGAGAAGTGAAAGAAGGAAAGACAATTATTAAAAGAGAAATGAAAGCTAAGCAGGGGGTGATGATGGGGGAGACAGTGTGGAGAGAAAAGGAAAGAAAAGGGAAGAGAAAGAAAAAGAAGTGAGGTCTAGAATGGCTTAATAACGGTTTCCTGTTGCTATTTTCATTTTTAGAGGCATCAGAAAACTCTGAGAGCACCTCTGTTTCTCTTTCCTTCAGTCTGGAACTACAATGTGTCTCTCACCACTACTCCTGTCTAAAGAATGAATGATCTTATGTTGCACCACATGTTTTTGAACATGTTTGTTACAGTTAGTGATTCACATCCGTGTCATGCTGTTAGTGAAGTCCCCTGTGCTGAAGTTGGTATGCACTCGTAATAGTCCAACACAGATAGTTTTGCCAAAAACAATGTTGGATACAAATGTATTTAGACTGAAACTGCATATAGATGATGCTTTGTACTATTATACGCTATTTATGTACTCATATTAGTACCCATTATCATAGACTTGTCCTTGTGTCAAACACTATTTTAACATAATTCCTACTTAACCAGGGTCAGACAAAATTGTGGATACATTTTATTTGTGCCCGTACGTAATTTAAAGGGATCTTAATGGTGATTTTAGCCTAGCTTAGCATAGGATTTATTTGGGATCAAGTAGCAGCTCCTCTCAAAAGTGGAAAAGCTCACTTTCCAGTGTTAACATCATATACACACATTTTCATGAGTTCATACTAAGTCTTAACAATGACAATATTCCAGTGTGGTAGTAAGTAGAGGTGAAACCTCTACTCAGTGCATTAAGCTGCAATTTCTCTAATGGCCACTAGATGATGGCTCCAATCACTTTGCTTGAAGCCCTTCTGATATTTATTTATCTTAACTATTTGGATTTTGTATTCTTAGATTGTTTATTTTCCGAATCTTTTGAGATTCATCATATATGTTGAGATTATATTTTGGATGTTATGGTTATTTTTTTTTAGTATCCACCTTTCCTTGGATTTTTTTGGAAAAAAACCCATGCTCGCTCTTCCACTTGCAGAAAATCTTTTAGTAAATATTAATTCATTTTCAGCTGGTCCACAGCTGAGTTTCTTTGGTGTGAGGCAAGGTGTTATCGTGGAGAGGCAATTGCAGGCAATCTCTTACTGTACATCTTACTGTAAGAAATGTCATAGGAACTGTAGAATGAAAAGTGGTTGTCTAAGGGGGGTTGTATCTCAAAACCAGTACATGACATACATTAGAGGTTTTCCTGAGGCAATACAGTAAGATGCATCATATCCAATGGTGGAGCACACTTCAAATCAGAAAACTTGGGACTTCTTATCAAATTCTGACATTTGCTTTAAAAAAAATGTTTTTCTCACAATAGCACTTCCTGCCAGCTGACTCTCATTTCCTCCTTAAGCCATAACTTGCTTCCTCACTTAAAGACACACACACACACACACACACACACACACACACACACACACACACACACAGCGTCACTACCACTGAAGGCAGAAGAGGAACAAATCCTGTCTTTTGGTACCACATAGAGTATCCACGGCAACCACAGCACACACACAGTCACAAGTACACGCACACACACACACACACACACACACAGACCACAATGGATCTCAGTAAAACCACAAGGAGGAACAATGAGGTTTGATGCAAGCTGAATGCAAAAGCTTGGGTTTTGTCTGTTATTAGACGCTGTACATGAAGTTGTATTCAGTATTAATCTATACATTAGCACTAGAAATGTTGTTGTAGTTAAACTAACAAATCTTCCTCATGTTGACCTCATTTGACCTCTGAACAGAGCAAGGCTAGTTGGTTCCCCCTGTTTCATGTCTTTATACTAAGCTGTCTCCTGGCTGTAGCATCATATTTAACAACAGACACGAGAGTGGCATCAATCTTCTCATCTAACTCTAGATAAGAAAATGAATAAGCATATTTTCCAAAATGTTGAACTACTATTTTCAACATTAAGGAGGTTAAGGCGCCTTCAACACTGTCAGCATGGATGATGAATGTAGTCCTGCAGCATTCCATTTTGAAGAGTCCCAACTATCAGAGATAAAATGAAATCTGTCATGCTCAGTAACTAGTAGGATGTTGTCTCTACACAAGAAGTGACAAATACAGGTTGAAATCTGAACTGCTTCACCAACTCTACCTCATCATACATGGAGCATCTACTGGCGTCATCACACAAGCTTTCTGAGTAATCCTTAGACCTCAAAATGATGTCAGATTCTGACAAGCGGGCAAGTTCCTCATTAGAAGAGGAACTTTACATGTTGGCACTTGGAAATATAACCTTGGTGGAATGACCATTCAGGTTTCCACGCAACATGAATGCTGCATGACTCAAAGAGTTGAAATGAACTGTTCTGGGTTACAGTGAAGTGACATGAAGTGCTGATAAGTGCAGCTTGTGCACCTCAAATTAAACTTGGTTCATGTACAAGTGGAATTTGGCTCAACTAGAGGATGCGCTCACTCTGCCACCTTGCTGAATGCCAGTGAGCACACCAACATAGGAGCTGTACAGAGCACAGCTGATCTTCTCTTCTTTGCTGCTTCTTGGTAAATCAGTTTTGGGCTCTTACCAGCAGTTATCTGAGTGTGCGTGGGGCTGGAGAAGGTGGCAGAGTTGAGTGCTGCAGATTGGCGGGTGTTGGCGGAGGGTTGATGGTGATGGTGATGAGGAGGCGTCACCCTCATCGAGCTCCTTCTCAGATGTTCCAGCTCTGTTAACCTCTCAGAGAAAGCCAGAGAGCCAGGTTTGACCTCGTCCATCTTCTGACGATGACCTGGAAGTGAGAGATGACATGAAACTGTCATGATTCCTGATGGTCACATTTAATTGCAACACAGAGATATGTAGAGGTGATTGGTAAGAAAATTACTTCATGCCTGTAATCTGATTCCATAATCCAGGGATTACAGTAACAGTTACAACCCAACAACGTCCCGTGTAACACACTGTCTGCTATTGCGTTCAAGAATCTGACGATGGGCGCCGCATAGGGGTCTGGCTGTCTTGCTGTATGTGTGTGTGTGTGTGTGTGTGTGTGTGTGTGTGTGTGTGTGTGTGTGTGTGGTAGTCTGTCACGCTGTCTGTGGTGTTGGCTGCACTTCAAAGCACTGAGACTGAGATCCAGTTACAGGCACTTCCTCCCAATGGGGGAAGTGTGCGTGTGTGTGTGTGTGTGTGTGGGTGAGTTAGAGATGAGTGATGGTTATTCACAGCTGAGCGGCACTGGCAGGAGTCTTCCTCTCTTTCTGTCACCTCACATCTCTCCTGACTCTTCTGACCAGTGTCGCTCTGTTCAGTTCAGTTCCATTTAACATGAATGAGAATTATTCTTATGACATATATTAATGTTTATTAGCAAAATAAAATATCTGTCTTTCTCTTCTTCTTGCTTTCATCTGCCGTTAGATATGTTTCATCAGACTGAGTGGCAGAGAAATTCAGTGTTGCATCAGGTTCCTTATTCAGACTCACTCAGCTGAGAGTTTGTCTGGAGGGATTAGAGGTATGTCTTCACTAGCTACTCTGTTGACTTCAAAACAACAATATGACAAATATTAAATACAACTTTACGTGATCAAATAAAAACATTAGATCCAAACAATATTCTATGTATAATACAATTTTTTCAGCACATAAATGACATAACATTTGTATGTATGTATGTATTCCAACTTTATAAGGCAGGTATGCAACATAGGAAGGGGCCTATAAATAGTGAATTAAGATCAGATATTACATGAATTTTGTGAGTACAGAGCAGGGTATAATAGCAATGATGATCTTGATGAAAATGATTACTGCTGTTATAACCCTCACCCAATCTTTCTTAAATTGTTGTTGTGTCCCTCTATGTACAACCCTATAGGCAGACCAGAATATTGATATTGGATGATTCTGCAAAACCCTGGATTATATCCAATGCCAACATTTTTTAAATTGCTTTCTATAGCAGCATATTGTAAATATGGAATGGTTGAGGTTAGGGAAAGATTGGGGTTATGGTTAATAAAAAACATTCCACTTTGGCACTGAATGTTGGCATTTGACGTAATTCATGAGGTGCAAAGTCGTAAAGTATGATCATAATTCCTAGGGATAATCAGAATCAGAATCAGAAACTGTTTATTGCCAAGTAACATACACTATATGGACAAAAGTATTGGGCCACTCCTCTTAATCGTTGAATTTAGGTGTTTCATTCAGTCCCATTGCCACAGGTGTATAAAATCAAGCACCTAGCCATGCAGTCTGCCTTTACAAACATTTGTGAAAGAATGGGTCGTTCTAAAGAGCTCACTGAATTCGAACGTGGTATTGTAATAGGATGCCACCATTGCAACAAGTCAGTTCGTGAAATTTCTTCTCTCCTAGATATTCCACGATCAGCTGTAAGTGGTATTATTGCAAAGTGGAAACGTTTAGGAACCACAGCAACTCAGCCACGAAGTGGCAGACCACGTAATGTTAAAGAGCGGGGTCGCCGAGTGCTGAGGCGCATAGTGCGTAAAAGGCGCCAAAGCTCTGCTGACTGAATAACTGCAGAGTTCCAAACCAGCTCTGGCATTAATATCAGCACCAAAATTGTGCGCCGGGAGCTTCGTGGCATGGGTTTCCATGTCCGAGCAGCTGCATGCAAACCTTACATCACCAAGCACAATGCCAAGCGTCGGATGGAGCGTTGTAAAGCACGCCGCCACTGGACTCTGGAGCAGTGGAAACGTGTCCTGTGGAGTGATGAATCACGCTTCTCTATCTGGCAGTCTGATGGACGAGTCTGGGTTTTGGCGAATGCCAGGAGAACATTACCTGCCTGACTGCATTATGCCAACTGTAAAGTTTGGTGGAGGAGGGATAATGCTATGGGGTTGTTTTTCTGGGGTTGGCCTAGGCCCCTTAGTTCCAGTGAAGGGAAATCTTAATGCTTCATCTTACCAAATCATTTTGGACAATTCTATGCTTCCAACTTTGTGGAAACAGTTTTGGGGAAGGCCCTTTTCTATTCCAGCATGACTGTGCCCCAGTGCACAAAGCAAGGTCCATAAAAGCATGGTTGGATGAGTTTGGTGAGGAAGAACTTGACTGGCCCGCACAGCGACCTGACCTCAACCCCACTGAACCCCTTTGGGATGAACTACAACGGAGATTCCGAGCCAGGCCCTCTCGTCCAACATCAGTGTCTGACCTCACAAATGCTCTTCTGGATGAATGGGCAAAAATTCCCATAGACACGCTCCAAAAAATTGTAGAAAGCCTTCCCAGAAGAGTGGAAGCTGTTATAGCTGCAAAGGGGGGGACCAACTTCATATTAATGCCTATGAATTTGGAATGGGATTTCATAAAAGCTCCTGTAGGTGTAATGTGTAGGTGGCCCAATACTTTTGTCCATATAGTGTACATTACAAGGAATTTGCCGTGGTCTGATGGTGCTGACAACAAACATGTATAGATACATACATGTCATCCAACATATAAAGGTAAAAAATAACAGTAGTGACCAAATAAAGTGTCCAGTAGGGGGTGGGTGCGTTAATGTAATGCAGGGGGGACAGGGGCGGTGTAAGTCTTTGGCCATGTACGTTAGATGGGCCTTCTGGTTGGAATAAGCGTTTGAGTATCATCCATACCTTCTCTCTACAGCAGTATAGTCAAAGTATTGTAAATTTGGTATGCTCTTGGAATGCTGTCTGAGCAGACACCAAAATACTAACAGGGACTTCAGCAGCGTTTATTTAACACCATCCATGTTAGATGACGGAGTGTAGAAAAGGAACATTTTAAAAGCATTGGCATTAGGCGTAAAAAATGTTTGTTATTTAATATACTTCAGTTAAGCAACTAGCGGTAGGGTTTTCTCAATGAGCAGCATACTAACAATGCAAATAACATTAATTCACATCAGTGATGCTGCTGGAGTAACACTGAAAATCCCTTCTGTATATGTGGGTAGTTGTGTTTAAGTGGAGCCATGTGAATTGATAGTTAGTTAGGACTCAACATTGAACTCTGTGAGACTCCACATGTTATTATGTTCTGAGAAGGAAAATATCAACATTTGTGTCAGTGTCACTCACGCCGTGGCTCTCTCGGACCGTCCACTGTAATTTTAATGGCTCTCTGGTATGTGGCCACCTGAGGAGGGTTGGTGAACACTGTGATGGTCAGAGTGAAACTCTTCCCTATGAGAGAAAAGGGAGGAAGAGAGGGAGAGGATAGATGAGCATAAGATGAGAGAAAGAAAAGAGAAAAGGAAATAGAATGGAATGGGAAACAGGGAGGAAAAAAGAAAAAAGTGTTCATTAGTGTTCACTCTCTCTTCTTTCCATGTCTCTTCCCTCCATCCTGTTCTCCCCAAATATCCTCTTGGTCTGCTTAATGCATTAAGTCATGGACCCCCAGACAGGAATGAACCAGATACCACACACACACAGAAAAAACAACAAGATGAAGAAAGAGAAAGACCATGACCATCCAGTAGTCTTGCAGTGACTGACTGTGTATATGTGTGTAATTATGTCACTGTTGCTGTGTTTTTATGTCACCAAACAGACCAAATTCTATGAAATCTATTATATTGATTATCCTGAGGTTTCACTGTTAATTAACTTTGAGGACGGTCTCACCAGAAAGTGGCAGAATTCAACCACACATCGAAGTAGCTGAGATGCCTATTCCTGGAAACTTGGTGACGTAGGGACTACTCGCATGGCTAGTTGGTGAATTGTTGTAGTTGGTAAGCTAACACCTAACACGCTATCAAGCCAGGAACATGCCATGGCTGGCCATTTCATTCAGCAAAAAAATTCCACAAATTTACTTAATCCCCAAGCAAATCCACTCATCGCGATGATTCCATTGAAATGAATTAAATGCTGGTGTGACTGATGCAGCTTTTTTTAAATCTAAAAATTGATATTGAATAATTGCACAAAACATTTTGTTATGCATGGTGAGGTAGGCAAGATAGAAGTGCATTATTGTGATTAAACTGTGGGTTACTTGCAGTCAGAGCATCTGGAAAATACACTTTCCAACCAATCACAAACAAAAGTTTAATTTGACCATAGTCTAATCCAAAACTATCAACCACAAAAAGCTTGTATCAGTTGAACCCTAAGGGAGAGTAATTATACGCACATCCCAGGCTTTGCAAGGCTATCAGAAAACGGCGTCAATGAAAAAAGGTAACTTACTCCAAAAATGGTTAATAATGACAACGTTACAAATATGTGTGTGGGGTTTTGAAAATATCCATAAAGCCATCATGATACTACCACTATTTTTATTTATTATTTATTTTAGAGAAAATGTTTGATTCAGACCTCTAGCGGGATGCTGAGAGTCTGAAGAGTGAAAATATAAAAACTTTCTCTTTGGAGTAAGACGGTATTTAAATGGCCTTCTCTTCTCAGGGCAATTTGCCTCTCTAAAATGCTCCGGGTTACATTGGCCCTGGGTCCAAGATGCAGCTCCTGTGCTCTGCTATTCTGGAACCCTTGTCATAACTGAGAACAAATATATGTTAACTGCAACATGTGTTTGTACTACACATTTATAGGACTATTTGTGTGTGTGTGGACCCTACTGGGGGAGGGGGGGGGGGGTCACTGCCAGCCTCAGCTTTGGAAGTAGCACTCACTCAACACCATGCTTGCCACAGACACACACACTCACACGTGCAGACCACCACTGTTGTTGTGTATGCGTAATGCCAGGTGTTACTCTCACTTCTGTCTCTCTCTCTGTGTCTGTTTCTCTCTCTTTCTCTCTCTCCTTGAACACATTATTGCTGAGAGCACTGATGACTTATACAATTTTGTCAAACATTATGTGCATACAAAATAAATTAAATTTACAGAAGTTTGATTAAATTATTTCATTTTAATGAGGTCAGCCTTGAACTGAAAAAGAACAACAACTGGATTGACGCTGAATCAGCTAATAATCTCACAGCTGCAGGTAGTGGAGATACAATCCTGTTGCCAGACAGAATATTGATATTGGACAATTCTGCAAAACCCTGGATTAAGTGCAATGACAAAGTTTTAACACGCCCAATGCCCATTTACAATGATTTGTAATTTCTGTTTTTTGTGCTACATTAAAATTAAATGTGAACCACAACTAACTGGCACAAATTGACACTGTGCTGTTTACTGTGGATACAGACAGCAGACCAACTCCATACGGATGGCCACTAGAGGGCATGTCACCACCTAAAACCTCCCTGTCTCTCTTTTCTGTGTCTTCCTCCAGTAATACACACATATAAAGAGCATACTGACTGTGTACTGTATGTTCTGCTGTATACACAGTGTATGTTGCGTAAACATTACTTTATATAAACAAATAAACGGAGTAGTATAAATTGTGTACAGTGTAAAGAAACACTGAGTGTGTTTTTGTGCAGGTTGTTTACAGAGAGAGTTTACTGTAGAGAGAGACAGGGGGAGGGAGAGAACAGCTGAAGTCTTTGTGTCTGTTGTGTCTATCAGCCAGCCGGTGCCATCACACACACACACACACACACACACACACACACACACATTAGATTACTAAATCACAAATGTGTGCGTGCGTGTCTTGACAACAGTGTTTTCCGGGACTTTCTCTCTAATCGCCCCCATGTCTCTCTCACTCTCTGTAGATAACAGCGGATTTCACACATGAGGTGAGTTGTGTGTGTGCATCATGTCAGGGCTTGCTGAATCAGGGTTGTCCAGTTTTTCTCACAATCAGCCGATCAGACAGAATCTCTTACACCGTCTTCAACAAAGCAATGTGTGTGTGTGCTCCCGAAATAACAAGGTGGTGTTTGTGTGTCTGTGCATGTGTGTTCACACACAATCACATATTGTGAAAGAGAAAAATGGCAGCTCTGTTTAAAAGAGGAACTGAAAGAGACTGAAAACTGGTGGCACACACACCCACACAAACAGTGGCAGTAGGCTGAACCATCATATGAAACAAACACAAGACATGATAGATCTTGCGTCATCATCGTCATCATCACTGACTTTACGTGTGTATCAATGAAGTAGTGTCTTATTACAGCCAAACTCACCATTTAGTTGTTCTCAGTTACATTTCTTTCTGTGTAAACAGTAAAATCAGCAGCATATCTGTTAACCAGGAACCTGTTTCACCAAACATAATTTCTCATGTTTCACTGGTTAAAATAAATGAGCCTGCAACATCCCCGTAGCACATTCATCAGTGAACAGTGACGCTGCTGCTATGCATTCAGATGCTGATCACTGAACCACTGTTTAATGATTGCAAAGTAATCTGACAAAATAAATAAATACAGTTTATTAACAACTGCTGTACTGTGGGGCTACACTTGAGACAGGAAGTTGACTTCTTAACACAGCCAACAACCATGTCTGAGCCAGATTTATCAGCCGTTCAGACTGAAACAGCACTGGGGGCGTTCTGCTTCAGGTACCAAAGAGATCCTGGAAGGTTGGTTTGGATAACAGATCCATGAGTTTAACGGTATATAGATGCCATAGATGACATAACATTCTCCATGTGGGGACGAAAGTTGGGAACATAATAAAGCCTACTGCTGTGAGAAAGCAGAGACGAAGGTTACGAACTGTAACAGTCCACATGGGGGCAGATGAGGGAATAGAAAGGTATAACAATGCATATATTTTTATGCTTTTCTCTTTATAGGCCTAAGTGAGGTGATGTAAGAACCTGAACATCAGAGCTTCTGTACTGAGTGTTTTGTCAGAGGGACTGATATCAGCTGATTGGCCTGTCGGCGCATGGAGAGCTGCCTTTTCTCCCTCCTCTGCTTCTAGCTGGACTGTTACAGTGTGTAACCTTCATCTCTTCTTCCTCACAGTGGTATTCTTTATTTTGTTCGGGTTAGGGTTAGGGTTAACCCTAACCCTTTACCCTTCACCCCCTGTTTCACGTTAAAACGTGATAAATAGTATATTGTTATAACAAGAAAAGTATCTTGTTATCACGTGAAAAATATCTTGTTATAACAATAAACGTATCACGTTATAATGTGATACTGAACCTTTTTTTTTTCGTGGCGTGGCAGCAATACGCTTCCGTAGTTCAGACATAATCTCAGAGAGTTCACCAACCTGGAAACAAACCACTGATTTTGTTAAATCATCAACAAATCAGCAATTTCCTGTGAAATCATGTTTGATATTGATGTTTTAAAACATCAGAAGTGAGCCTGGAGGACATTTAGGGATTTTGGGGTGCCATGTAGTTACAACCTTTTATAAATATATTTTCCACTTCAAACAACGCTACAGTAAATGAGCTTCAGTAGCCTGGTTTCAGGATTTAATAAAACCATTAACAGTGCAATTTCTCAAAAACTGACTGTGAAAATCTTCAACTTCAAAGTGAAACAGAGGAATTCACAGAAACTGCTACTGATATGCAAATCCAAAGAGCAGCTCAACGTTGATGAACACTATAGATACTGCACAAGTGTATCAGTTTCTCAGTGTTGTAACTAAGTGCTTTTGCAAAACAGGGAAAACTGACTAATGATGACTAAGTCTGAGAACTTTGACACTGACTCCCACCCACACACACACACACACAGAAACACACACTGACAAACCACTAGTGTAACCACTAAACAATTCATTGCTCTATGCAGCTAAACTAACCACTTCCCACACAGACAGTTGATGACATTTTAGAGGTTTTAGATGGAGAAGCTCTGCTTGACATGTGGGTTCATAACACACTAAACCCTCAAAGTTTCCTCCAGAAATAATGGTGGCTCCTGAAACAACACAGAAATCATTTCATCACACCCAGTCAGACACTGAAGGGTAAGTCTGGTGATCTTCTGTGTTTTTCTTCTCATTAACTATGTGCTCTCATGTGCAGATCAAAACCAGCAGTTAATGTATCTACTAACAAGTATTGCATGTGTATCACAGCCTGATATATCTTCTTCCTCTGTGCCATTAAAAAAAAACTATTTAAACACATCAATGAGCCACACTGTTTCACTGGGTGACATGTTCCTTCATTATCATGAACACACACACTAGTTTATTTGGACTCAATACACCTTCCTGCTGCCCCAAATACTCACAAGAGCATCAACTGTGGATTCATCCACTGCTGAAAATAGTCCCCAACAAATGCACTATTTCCTCCTGTTTGTTTAATTAAAAACTACAGTGAGCAGCTGTAGTTTTTTTTCAAACAATAATTACTGGGATTTTCTTTTAAATTAAACTATATATTTGTGAGCTGTTTTTAAAGACTTATATCTTCAGTAGGAACCAATGGGCTTGGAGCTAAGAGACACAGACAGGAAGTCAGAGAATATTGAGAGACGTACTAACACATCGTTGAGTTCCCTGCATTTACCACTCTGATCCAGCTATTAATCAAATGAATGAACCAACATGTTTTGTATTTCAAAATGCTGGGAAAATGAACCTCACTGTACTCTGTGCAATTACATTTGCATGAAAACAAATTTCTACTCCTCAACTTTCTTCATTTGAATTCTACTGCTCATTAATTATTAATTTGCTCATTTTTCAACAGCAGGACGGTGGAATTTGTCAAATATTGACAGTTATTCCCATATTTCCATTCAGCTGGGGAGTACTTGTCATTTTTATGTGTGTTTGTGTGTGAGTGTTAGCAGAGTGTGTGTACACAGGAGTGGTGTTTTAAATAGATAAGTTGGGACATTTGCCTGCGACTGATTTAGAGTAACTGTGGTCTAGTGTGTCCGTTAAAGACAGAGGGGAGGTAAGAGGGGTGGGGGGTGTTAAGGGGTGTTACGAGGAAGTTGTGTGAAAACTGTTTTCATTCACATGTACTTCCCCTCATTTACCCGTGCTGTGTTGTGTGCTTACCTTTTACAGGCTGATGCATTTATGTTTCCATTGTTCTTGTATTTGTGTGTTTTTATGTGTATATGTGTGTGTGTACCTCTTCCACTGCGTCCAACAAAGCGCAGGTCGTTGAATCGGGCCACCTGGTTCTTGATGGCGGCCGTAGCGTTGCGAAGCTCAGCTGAGTAGTTCTCATCGTTTCCCGCCATCACAGTTACGAGAGTGCCGTCAGGGATGTCGCCAAGGCCAACAACCTGGTGACATGACGGAGGAAAGGAGGAGAGAAGATGGAGTTATGTATGTCCCACTGAAGTCTCCATAGATGCGTCTTCTGTCGGATACAGTTATGATTTACTATCAATTTGAAATTGAGTTTTTCTGCCCAGGTTGTCTAACATTTTTAAATATCAGTCGATGAATGGATAGACGAGAATGTCAGTATTCTGGGTTCTGGAACTACAGTTCCCATTGTGCTTTGGGGGATACAAGTGAGCAAGGAAGTATTGACCTTATGAGGGGTTCCACAGTTTTTTAACGCATAGTTGTCACAAACACAAGTCAAAGGTTCCCACAGCCTGCTTTGGGCTCATGCGTCTCTATCGTGCTGCATCTAAAGTAAATGACGGTGGACATGAAATGCCAATTGGTTAGCAGAGTTTCTACCTGAACATGGGCTCACACAGAGACACAAACAGCTTTGGACAATTTGAACTCACATATTTATATAAAAGAGGCAAAAGAGGTATTGAGAATCAAACTATCCCAGGACACATGCATACAATGGACATGTGTGACACTCTGCGCACTAGAGAGCACATTCTCCTCCTGCACACCTCTGCAAATACCGATTTCCATATTAACGCTAATCACACCAAACCATCAGTGTGCAAATGACCACTGCAGATGCTGTATTGTCGACGGTTTGTCTTTTAACCCTGGGCTCTCCAAGCGAGTAGCCACAGTCCATGATAATTGGGACAGCTTTGGGTTAATCTCTCAATTAAACCTTGATTTCCCCCTTAAAATTCCCCCTCAAGGGCCCTTAAAATCAAATCAGGGAATAACATTGCTTTGACTCTGTTGTTTACCATTTAAGTTGCTTGGGTATGAGTTGAAATATCAATAATCTACCAATGACAGTATTGATCTGGGCCTGCAGTGGTTGGATACAATTCTTCCGTGACAGTAAAGCAGCAGTGACTGACCCAGCAGTTGGGTTTGAAAATACAGGTCTTGGCTTGCAAATAGTTTACATTGACGAACTGGGAGAGGAAGAAAGAACACACACCGGCAGACAAGAGAGAGCATGGCAGCAATGGAGCATGAAACCAGCCCAGCAGAATAAACAAGACAAAGGAAACAACTATGAAGCTCTCAGGCCAAGGCCAGTGTGTGTGTGTGAGTTAACATTCTTTAAATGGACGGCATGTGTATACATACACATTGTACCTGTGTGCGTATCTATCTATGTGTGTTGTCATGTATGCACTACATTTGCACCTGGTCATATTTTAGCTTGTTCATGAAATGTGTATTTGTGTGTGTGTGTGTGTGTGTGTGTGTGTGTGTACGTGCATCATAACAATCATCCATTATCAGTAAAAGGCAGTGACATCCGCTCATGACACTCCATAATGATGCATAATGCACCAAACTCTCTCTCTCTCTCTCTCTCTCTCTCTCTCTCACACACACACACACACACACACACACACACGCATGTACGAACACTAATGCATAAAACTCAATAAATCCATCAGTTGTGTGTTCTGCGCCTGAAAGCTGCTTTTCCACAAATGCATTTTGTCTCAAAGTGCAAGAAAGCTGTCCACATCCACACATGAGGAAACACAGTGCAAAGAAAAGGAAGCCGTCATACTGTGCATGTAAAACACTGAAGACGGGGGGAAACGAGTTCTTCTTCTTCTTGTCAAAATATAGTATCAAACTGTAATGTCTCATTTATGAATAATGCTTTGGAAAAACACAAACTTACATAAAAGGAAATCAAAAGGAAACATTTTGTATTTGCAAATGTTTTCATGCATTTTTGTCATATTCTCTCATTTTGTATTTAAGAGATTTTGTATGAAGAGTAAACTGTCTACTTTTTAAGCAAAAGAAATATGAATCCCATTGAAAAATGTTTAGGACAATGCTTTTAATGAAAATAATTACGCTTAAATATTCTCTCTCTGTTAGAGCTGAAATAATTAGGCGATTAGGAACCAATTAGGCAACTGACATAAATAAACAAGAACTTTTTGGATTTTGAATTGTTTGAGTCACTTATAAAGAAAATTCAAAAGATTCACAGACTCCAGCTTCTCAAAGGTGATGATTTGCGGCTTTACTTCATTTTGTATAATTTATATAACATTACTTTATTTTTTGAGTTTTGGACTATTAGTTGGACAAGACGTGCAGTAATTTGAAGAGCTCATATTGAGATTTTGTAACCATTTTAAAGTATAGAGTAACTGAAAAAATATACAGGTTAACAATAATAATTGATAATCACAGTAATGGTTGGTTGTATCTCAGCTGAGATGTCACTCTAATGTCTTAAAAAGTAAAGAATATAGTAGAGTAGAAGTAGAAAGTAACACACACACACACACACACACACACACACACACACACACCTTAAAAGCAATGGGTAGGGTCTTGTTACACCTCCAGTGTGTGGGCAGCACAGAGCACAGGAAGTTGGGACTGTCCGTCTTCACCAGCTCTCCTGGATGATCTGAAATCACCTGAAAAAAATCAGTTACCATCTGAAGTCAACTGTGAACTGCATTGAGTTTTCAGACACAACAGTTTTAGATTTGATGACATTCATTACTGGATGTTACCACAAATTCAAGGAGTGTACTAGATATATCTAGTTCATTATACCTCCACCATGCCGCGGTCGACCATGCGCAGTTTGCCCACCAGAGTGGACCCGCCTCCGGCCTCCTGGGCGCCCAGGGGCAGGGCCTCAGCCATCTTCCCCCCAGAGGCGAGGGTAGTAGAGGAGGGTGTGTAACGCCGGCCGGGGGCTGGGTCTGAAAGAGAGAAGAGATGAGGTTAGTTGAGTTAAATTCCTAAATATCTCCACATTGATGATAGAGTCAACAAATACAGACAAATATCTGAGGAGGTGAACCATAAAGCCAGAGCTTTACTCATTCAACAGAAAATGAATCTGATAATTAATTCATCAGTAGTCCAAATTCCAAGTGTTGATGTCTTCTGGTTTCCTTAGTCTTCTATAATAATACACTGAATATCTTTGAAGGCTGTAAGGGATATTTTAGATTAAATGAAAATAATTATCATTTTCCAGACTGACCACAAAAACAGGACCCTTGAATGAATTGTGGTTGATCTGGTGTTAATGTTGTAAAGGAGTTACTGCGTGATATACAAGATTGTGTTCATGTTGTATGAATTGAGCACAAATGTAATGATGAAAATCACTGTAACAGACAGAAAGAGGGTGTGTAAAACCAGACAGATGAAGTTCACATTGACACATAGTGCATGATGACACACACTGACTTGAATACCACAATGTGTAGTCATGAAACCAAAGACAACAGCAACACTCTTCAAACTCTCTTCTTCTTTAGCTGAATAATGGGGAGATAAACTGAGGATGAATATTTCCAATTCAACTCCTGTAACACAATAAACAGAACCTCATCTACTCAGAGGAGTGAATGAAGCAGCTGTCTGTCTGTCTGCAGTGTCAGTGGCTCTGTTGGTTTGTCAGTCAGCCAACCCACAATTGAAGCCACATGCTGGCGAGTTTAGTTTACAGTTTGAAACCCTCCCACTGCTACTTTAATGTCCAACTGCAAATGGCCATTGGTTTTCACACAGGAGGCCTCAGACACAAATTCACTACAGTCTATACCTTCAGTGGTGAGTCCACACCAACTGCAAACTTCCCTTGTGAGTTCCCAACATTATGTCTGGTTGAGATCTGGAGTCTATGAGTGTACATGGAGCCTGAGACACTAAACATATTTGAATAACGTTAGATAAGAAGATTTGACGAATGTGTCATCTCTTAGTGTTAGAAATCATATTTAGGTTAAGGCACTGCAGCATTACAGTCTGTGACTATTTGAATATTCCTCCCTTCATTTCAGAAGCTGTGCTGCAGTTAGTAATAATAATAATAATAATAAACATGTTTTAGACAGCTTTGTAATGCCACTGCAGCTATCTTTCAATGCTCGCTCATGCAGCAGCTATCAGGTTAGAATTTGTTAAGGAAGCAGAGTGCGGGCAGATTGTGCTTACGGCCTGGCGGTTCTACACCAAAGGTTGAAGCATCACATCTGTGCCGTTCTGCTACAGCAGCAGCTATGTGAGCTCCTCACTGGTTGGTGATGATGCACTTCACGTCATCATGAAGTGGCACTATCAACTTAGAGTTGTCTGGTCACTCTTTTATTAAAGAGGTTTCTGTGACTTTTTTGACATTTAGGGAAAATGAAGCAAAAACATAAGGAAGAAAAACAAAGACTTTTGTAGTTATAGAAGAAGTAGAGGTATATCCCCATACTTTATATAGGTGCTGTATTTTAAAACCTGATTTATTTTGTTTTTACAGGCCTAATATCAGTCCTATATCTCCTGTGACCACATGAGTTCCCAACCCTTAGCTGACCATCTTATACACTGTGAGGCATCATGATCACATCATAATATGAATGAGCACCATGTTGAGCACTTTTATAATTAACATGATATTAAAGTTATATATGATATAAACGAATAAACAAATTATATTGTAGGAAAGAGATCAGTGTATAATACATCACAGTGTACTTTATATTAACTAGTCATAGAATTACTGAGCCCGTCAGTGTTTATGTTCATCAGTTACAGACTGGAAAACATCAGACCCTGCCACCAGGCTGCCATTAGGATCACATCTACAGGATAACAACACCGCAGAATGGGAATATCATGTTTACATCATTTATATATTTTCAGTCAGTCAGTGTTTCTTTTTCCTCCGTCTTTCTTTTTGGTAGTGATATAAATGATGTTGCTTGGCGAGGATTTATGATTGAATAACTTTATGGATGGTTTTCTATTAATTTTCCTCCTTTGTGATCTCAAAGCATCAGAGAAATACTGTAAATGACTTTTACCGTATTTTGCGTCCCACAGAAACACCATTTGTGCGCCACAGTCAGTCCACAGATACTGAACTTCCCCGATCTTCACTAAAACACAGCACAGCACAAGAAACAGATTCGGTATATGTGTGATAAGTTATCACGTTGACTTGTCGTTATCTGTCCGTAAGTCGCTGCGCTTTATCCCGTCAGGACGCGCCGGATATCAGCCTTTGAGTATAAGCAGATTTCTTCTCCATGCAGAATAAAAGTCACTTTGAGACTTGAGAGTGTTCAAAGCTCCTTCTGTCTCCTCGTAGCTGAAATTAAGCTCCCACACTTGTTTGGCAAGTGGAAGGAAACTGACCAAATATGCAGAACAAGAGAAATTAAGTCTGAGTTGGCTTTAAATCTCCTTTCATCCTGATTTGAACAGCCTATACCTATAGCTATATATTTATAATGGACCGCTACATACAAGCCCCACGCTCTCTCTCTCTGTTCCCCTGCTATGTCTCTCTGCCTTCCTTGTAGATGAATGGATCTCCCGGCTGACAGCTCAAAGCTTTTTCAGATCTCTGGATTTGCATCTCATCTGTGCACGAGCAGCCCTCAGCCAATGGAGAGGCTCGTCGCTGGCTGTGACTAGACAGGGGTTGACCAATCAGTGTTATGTCCGTCCGAGAGGAGGCGGGGTTGAGAGGGGAAGAGTGGAGTAAGCAAAGCTGCACTTCCTCTTGCAATCCCGTCCGAGTGGAGGCGGGGTTGAGAGGGGAAAGAGAGTGGAGAAAGCAGAGCTGCACTTCCTCTTGCAGAGCCCAGAACCTGACTGCGTCTCTTTGAATCCACCATGTGGTCAAATACACCGTGATACGCTGCAGGAACGTGTGTGCATCTGTGGAACACTGCATGTTTAAAAGCCCAACCAGGAAATGAAGTTGTGAAGACAAACGTGTACGAAAAACATTTGTCCAAATGAAGTCAAATTGAATAAAGTGTCACAAATAAAGCATTTCCAAATCTCCCGAGGTCATCACACAACCTGAAGAACGGTCCCTCTCTCTTTTCTTCTTCTGTTCATCCAGATGTACATATTTTGATCTCCAACACTATCCGTTTCTTCCGCAACAGCCTCATGTCTCCGGGCCCTCTGGCTTTTGCTGTCACAATAAAGCCAGGCCATCAGTCTCGGATATGGACGATAGGGGGCAGTATGTGATCTAAGTCATGACACCGAGAGCCCGACTGACTGAACAGCAGCTCCACATTAAAAATACACCACCGAAGCGCTGAAACCAGACTCCATGTGCGGGAGTTTTATATGCTGTTGTTTCTGAGGAGCAGGAACAGTTAAAGCAGGACTTCAAACATCTCCTAAGTTATTTGGAGCCACCTTCAATCTAAATATCACCCACCATGATTTCAATTCAAATCTGGTCTCTGTGTGGATACAAATCATTTCTACAGAAACTGAAATAATGTTAGTCTTATTAAGTCACTTTTATGGTTTTAGATAGTTGTAGCATTATTTTAAGGTGCTTTTTGGAAGATTCAATCTTTCATTTGATTGTATTGGTTATGATTCTATAATTGCCTTTCTGTTGAATTCTGATTTTGTGTCATCTGTTGTTTGTCGGTAACTCATTATTATTGTTTCTTCTCTTGGCCAGGACACTCTTGAAAAAGAGAATCTTTATCTCAATGAGGCTTTCCTATAATTTTTTCACTATAAAATATATAAATATTGTAAGAATGCTGAATATCATGTAATTTAAGTAAACTGCAATAAAAAAAGAGGATTTCCTGGACAACAAAGGTTAAAAAAATAAAATATAGTGGTGGATGAATCCAGACAAAATTCACAATCATTATCACAGCATTACTGATGTAGATATGATATTTCAGTATTCAAAAACACATCTTTTCAGTATATGACATTGATGATGATAATTTAGTTGAACAAAATCCTACATCTTAAATTACAAAAATTGTATATTAATATTTCCAATTAATTCCTTATGGCTTTAATTTTGATTCAGCTTGTCCTCATTCATCGATGAGAACTGTGATCTACAAAATATTGATATGTTCCCTGATATGAATGTATGGAGAAATAATAAGTGATGATTTTGAATTATACACAAGCTGTATATGATCTTGTAGGTTTCTTGTAGCTCTCCACAATCTGCTGGTGAAAGACCAAAAGCAATGATTAGAGTCAAAATTATACCAAATAGTGAAAGTGAATTGGGAGAAGATGCTATTCACAAAAACTATATGCCAAATGCAGCAAAAAAAGATAAAATGTCCTTAGCAAACAGCACAGCAAAGCTTTTCATTTGAATAAACAGCCAACAGATGATGAAGTGAGGTGCATCCCAGAATACATCCTGTTATAACGCAGCTTCAAGTTACATTTAACCCATTGTTGTTTCAATTATTCCTAGATCTAAGTATACAATTTAAAACACTTTGTACCATCTCAGCATTGGTGTTATTTACATACAGTATTGTTACAATGACAACATTGCCACTGATAAGAAATACAGTGTCTCCCTTATTTCTTACAGACAAAGCAATAACATATGAAAGCAAAGAAAGGCCATAATAAATTGTGAAATGAAATGACTACTTAATATGTTGAAATTTAAATACCACTGAATTGACAGCATTGCAACATTTAACTTTGAAAACCCTCTATCTTAATTCATATGGTCTGAATTCCTCTCTTCCAATTTTCCAATTGGCCATTTCAGAGTTTGCAAATGAAAGAAAAAAGACAAGAAGATGTGTGTTTAGTTGCTCATCAGAACTTCTTTCTTGGGTCTCATGGCCGACAGAATATAACCTGATTGGACAGGATGATTCCACTCAGGATATGTTTGTTTTCATCTTGAATTTTGGTCTCTAAATTTCATCAAATTTGAACTTTTTAGATATGGAAATGAGTAACTGAATTTGATAAAACATTCTAAACTTAATATCCACTTACTGGCATGTTCTGGAGCTGTTGACCATATCACACGCTCTTCATCAGCAGATGTTGTTTGGTCCACTGTCATTTTCTGAATGTTGGACATTGAATGTGTGAACCTTAAAAAAATCAAGATTTTGAAATTGCACAACTTAAAATGACTGACTGTAAATTTGAAAGAGGGGAACTCAGACACACACATAAATTCAGTATTTGGTTTTCAAAGTAAAATATTTCAGTGCTTTAAATTCGGTGGTAAATTTCAACACTAAGGATTCAGTAGGAATTCTGTTTCATCTATTTCATTTCATCAGGTATTAAATTCATTATGGCCTTTCTTTGGCTCCATATAACATCTGATCAGTCATAAGTCTGGTGCTTAGTGGTGTCTGTCAGTGTTTGAGGTAAATTATATCAAATATGGCAACTTTACCAAAACTGAAGATGTAATACTAACTTTGAATTTAAGAAGAGTTTTTAGCTCTTAAATAAGAAGACGGTTAGTAGTCTTTTATAAAAAGAAACATCAAATTTGTGTGTATCCTGGCTCAACAAGTTTTTGGTTTCCAGTACCACCAAACTTACAGAAAGTTAAGTTTTATGTTGTTTGTCAGTACAATGAATTTACTGGTTAAGGGTCAAATATACAGGATTCTTTGCACCTGCATGTTTCAGTAAGGCCTTTTTGGGAGTCAGTCGGTTTGATTTGAGTTAACTCAACATGCTGTCGGATGAGTTTTAGGGAAACGCCAGTCTGCCTCTGCATCCATCCCTCGGTAGCCAAAGGGGGGATGATAAAAAATGTAAACGCCTCCACTCTCGTCTCTGCCTGAGATGGACGTGACGTGATTTGCCCTTGGAAATATCTATTTTTCACTTCCTCTTAGAAGGCCTATTTGTCCTTTTTTACTTGTTATATGAAGATCATCTTTGGATGTATTCAGTCAACTCAAATTGCGTGTTGGAAATTCCTTGATTGTCACTGATTGTTAAATTGCATTTAAAGCTGGATACAAGGTAAAAATGAAACCACACTATCATGTCATCACTAATCATGAACACATTTTCCTTACACTCCCCCTGCAAGCAAACAAATGACAAACATGTTAAACCTGCAGCTAGAATTCTGTCAACCTTCAATTTCATAAAAGTGTCATTGAATCTGACGCTGGACATTTATTCCTCATAGAACCACACTTGTGAATAATTATGCCTTATGCCAAGTGTATAGACAGATTCTATAGAAACATGTGAGTTTAGATGCTCATTGCAATTCATATAGTTATGTGCCATAATACATGCATATCCTGTTGGTTTTTGGGGGCACTGTTCGAAAAATGATGCTTTAAGATGCCGTGTGTTGCCACAAAATGTCTGAAAGTTTTATATTTAGTTGAAAATGTATAATAATTGATTTTATAACGAAATGCAATGTAATGTAATCTATCCCCTAAAACAAAAATGATTCGATCCTGTCTGTGTTAACCAAAACAGCCCTGCTAGACAGTCCTTTCAGTCCCTTAAGACTTGAAGACAGAAGTCAAAATATTTGTACGAGGGGGAAGTAATTAAATGAAGATACTGAAGGTAGAAAGACACAAATACAACATAAGGAGAGAGAAAGGAAGAAAAAACATGACAGGGAGAGAGGAGTTGGATTTCACTCAGCCAGCGTTTCCTACTGACTGGCTCGTAATGTGAGCTGGTCACCGTCCTCTGATCCATAATCAATACCCAGTCACAATTGCCAATCAAAATTACTGATACCAACATTGCTTTATATTATCAGCTGCAGTAAAAATACTACAGATCAATCTAATGAATACCAAAGATTCTTCAAGTTGAAGATATATCCAAGCAACATTTCCACAGAAGAAAAGTGACATGTAGACTTATGATTACACTGATATAGACATTTTTTAAATTTTTTTATCATTACTGTATAATTATATATCACTCTTCTGTCATTTAGAATTTGTGGCCTAAATGATTTGAAAGAGGCTTTCCTACCTTGACAGGAATAAAATACTGGAGGAATACTGGAGTATCACTCTATATCAGTAAATACAATTTTTACATTAATAAGATAATTTCAACGAAGGACATTGTATGTAAAAATAATATATATATACAGTCTGACTGGACACTCAAGTTGGTTTGTTATTATCTTGACCCTCCAGTTCTGTGGATATATTTTATATAGTATATCTGATCATTATTCCCTGATCACATTCTGTTCTAGAGTCAGCTTAATGTCAATGGAGAACTGTGGAAATTAAACACAGGCTTTCGACTTCCACTGGAAGGACATGTCAAACATCTTCATGTTTAAGGATCAACCCTATTGCCAGACAAAAGTGTTGATATTTGACAACTCTGAAAAACTTCAAATTGTGGTCAAGACAACATTTTCTTACATTTAAAGTCAATGTAAACTTTTCACTTTCTACAGGTAAAGTTTAGAGTCAGGGTTATGTAGCTAAAGTTAGGGAAAGATCATGGTTATGTTTCATGAAAAGGCAACGTTAATTACAGGTCTGTGACAGGATGCAAACTATGGCGGCCAACATGAAAGACCGACCTCCACACCCTTAGTTTCCAATTGTTACATAAAGGTCACACTATTTCTGTATTTGCACTGACAGTCCAGCTGCATCATTTAAAGTGTTCAGAAGCTAGCAGCTATTTGTACCGAGAAGCTCAAGATCAAATATCCCAAGAGTTAGTTATTGGAGTGTTAAAATAAAATATGTGAGGAATTCACACAGTCACAGCAATGAACATGGATTATCGGATATCACACCACAACATGGAATATATGACAAAAACATTGATTAACTCTGAGTTCAACATAATAAAAACATAAAAGTGGCATGAATAGACCAGATGTGTTGGTGATGATGATGACTATGAGTTGTCAAGAAGAATTAGCTTTACCAAAGAGTCCGCTGCCTGTCCGGCCTTTCCTCATCAGGTACATGGCCCAGGACAGGGGGCCAGAGCTGGAGAATGCCCCAGGGTTCATGCTTCAATCCTGGGTGCAGAAGCAGCAACAGCTGGGGTCAAATTTCCAACGCCCAGAAGGAAGAAAAAAAGAGGGTTTCAAGGGAAAAAACAATAATAAGAAGAGGAAAAACAGCAAGAGGGAAATGGGAGGGAATTGGCAGAAAAGAAAAAGGACAAGGTAATAGAGAAAGAGAAGGAAAAGGAACAAATGAAGTAAGTTTGTTTCACTTTTTGTTAGTCCAAAGTCCAAATTTGAGGTCAACACGAACATTGAAAAGAGAGTCAGAAAACTCATTTGGCATAGAAGAGCTCCAGCCTGTCCTCAACTTCATGAACTGCTTTTATACCCCTCATTCATCTCCTCATCCCCCCCTTCCCTCTCCCTCCACCTCACCCTACATATGAGTAAAAACCAGAAAAAAGTGAGGGAGTAAGAAGCTGGTGGGAGAGGAGGTGGTGGTGGAGAGGAGCCAGTCAAGCTTAATTCATTCCCTCTTTCTCTAAAACGTAGCCACAGGGGACACGACTCCACTTTGCCCTCAGGCTTTTTTAAGCTGCTAATTTCATTTAGCTACTCAAATGATTTTCTCCCCTTTTCTCCCTCCCTCCTTTCCTCCTTCTTGCCCTCCCTCTTTCTCACTATTTTGAAGACCTGGTTGAAAATTGAGGTCACTCTGAACCAGGCACTGAACCTGTTGAGAGCTAATTTGTTCAGTTTGTCTTATTTTTGGAGCTAACACCGCAGTTGCCATTAACTTCTGTTAAGAACACCAGCAAACATGTCTTATAGATGTATAGCAATTTTGCTTTGTCACACATTGGTTGCTTGCCTCTGACTAGCTTGATAGCTAGCAAAGCTAAAAAAATACAAAATCCTCAGGCTGACTGTCTGTCTTAAGCTAGAACATAGAAAAGAAAAAATAAAATCATTTACTTAAATGATTCCTTCCCCTCTTCCCCTTCCCTTCTCCTCCCTCTTTGCTATTTGGATATTCTGGTCAAAAACTGAGGTCACTCACTTGAATGATAAAGTAATTGATTTTCAATATCTTTATTTTCACAACATTTATGTATGGCTTTTGGCTTGTAGCCTACTTGACCAGCTAACCATCACAGTTAACTTTGTTTAGAATACTAGCTAACACATCCCATTGAGGTATAGTGATGGAAGATGATGGAGGCTACTGAGCTACATTTATTTTTGTTTTTACAATAACAATTACTAGGGTAGCAGGTTACATGTTACATAATTCATATAAAAAAAGACTGTTTTCTTCCTTATAGTTACTGTTTAACTCAATAACAATTCAAATGTTCAATTCAGCTACAGCAGAAATACATTTCAATGTATTTTGATTGCATAGTGTGCAAAGTTAAACATGCATGCAGTAAAGCATAATTTCTTATTCTTTTTATTAAAGAAGGTGAGATAAATACTGAACAAAATCCATATTCATATTAGTCAAAACATGGTGAAACTGTTCAAATGAAGCCAAGGGCTCCCCTCTGTCCAATTCAATTTCAATTTCAATTTCATTCAATTTCTCTTTTATTTATATAGCACCAAATCACAACAAATGTTATCTCATGACACTACATATAGATCAGGTCTAGACTGTACTCTTTATAATATTAATATAAAATATTAAAGTCCACACAGTTTAATCAGGTCGACTGCAACTCACCATTCTGAATGTCAAACCAAAGCTTTATTGGATCTCCATCACAGAACCATTGCTGTCTGTTGGTTCAAGCTAAATAGAGATGCACTACCAAACCTCAAGGTGACCGCCACACACACACACACACACACACACACACACACACACAGGCACGCACACACACACTGGTGGACAGTGAGCTTTCCACAGAGACTCCCCCAGAGGCCCTTTGGCTGGTGACATCACCACAAAGCTCCCTGTGTGTGTGTTTCAAAGTGTGTACACTGACTGTGACCCTCAATGGCAACCTCAGGAACAGTGTGTGTGTGTGTGTGTGTGTGTGTGTGTGTGTGTGTGTGTGTCACTGGGTTACGGTGAGCCACAGTGGTCATCTGAGGTGTGTGTGTTCACAGTGAGCCAAAACCAGTGTGTGTGTAGACTGATGGTAAGCCATAGTGTGGTTCTGGAAACATAACTGCTTACGTGGCAGACACATGGTGTGGTAAAACAGAAAGAGAGTGTCCTGTCCTGTTTTTCCCTTATCACTTTCATGTAAAATACCACATTTTATTTCAATTAAATTGACAAAAGCTACTAAAAAAACAAACACCTATCTTCTTTAAAGGGCTACCAAGTGTGTAGACTTGTAGGCTGATCTGTGCCTACAAATAGTTTTTTCTGTTTTTGTCTCTCCAGCACCTTTCTGAACGACTTTCAACTAGAAGTGCTCAGAGCTTTACAATCTGTAATCTTTTCTCTAAGCGGCTGCACACACTCTCTCCTCAGTGGGAACAATTAAAAAAGATGCTGGCACTCAGAAAAAACGCCATGTGGACACAAGCCCTTAGAGTTATTACAACATAAATATCTTTGAGAGGTTTTCAGGGGTCGTGGGTGTAAAATAAGTACTTTGCACACTGATTATAGGGGCTACAACATTTATAATAAGCTACCTACTTGCTTTGTTAGTGCATTACTGTTATAAATACAAGTTATGCAAGTTAAACTGTATATACAGTGTCTCAGGTAATTTGACAAAAATAATGACTTTAGCAATTTTGTGTTGTAAAAAAATCTAAAACATGTCTCTCTCCTTGCATTGATATGATACGAAAACACTACTAAGAGACTGCAAGAACGGGGAGGATATTTTATTTTAATCTAAATTTTTGGGAGAGCAGGAAGGGGTCTTGTTTTTTCTAAGCCAGGGTGTCCATATTATTCAAGCCTTCCCTTGCTATGTAATGAATAGCCATGCTTTATAAAGGAGCACTTTGCCATAGGCAGGTGACAGCAGTCCTGTCTCAGGGTTTTATTTTTCCCATAACAAACATCTAATAACTAATAGAACCAATATGTCAGCTTTGAGAAACTCAGGATGTTTATAGCTATTCGTCTAGTAGTGGTTGAACATAATTCTTTATCTTAATCAACAATCACTTTCACCTTCATTTTATTCTTAAAGGTGTCACACAAAGTTAGCCTATAATATAATGCATGTTCAGCCTTATATGTAACAGCTAGGTCTACTCATAGGTGAAGTGAAATGAAATAGGACTGTGGCTGCTTACAGAGTTATATGATCAGTTTATTTCATGCATGTTACTTTTCACTCCATACAATTTTTTATGGGGAAGGCCTTGTTCCAACTAAATTATGCTTTAATTTGAGGAGCCTGTCATAATAACAGATCTTATATTTCACGTCTCAGTATTCAGTATGTAAAGTTTACAAAGAGATTTAAGAGGAAACGCAGAACAGCACCGTAATCACAGGGAGGTGGAAACTCAAAAATAAATGACACCTCTCTCTGCCAGCGGCTGTCTGTCCCTGTCGTCCCCGGAGTTGAGGCCACCCTGAGGCCAATGACAGTTCCATGGCAAGGATCAATACCACACACACAAACACACACACACACACACACACACACACTGCCACCCTGAGCAAGAGATCGATTGTGGCTAGAGAGAGTCTGGGGAAAAGGAGACGTCCTCTGGTTTTATTTGGTTTCTCATCAGCACCTTTAACACTTCACATCACATTCTATTTAAAGGACTCTCTCTTTCTGATGATGGTTTGACCAGTTGTTTGCTAATATGAACAATTATTTAGAAAGAGACACTCAAAATTAAGATGTGATTGAGTTGAATACCCTTTTGAATGTCCTCCCCCCAAACTGTTCATATTTAGAGAAGAATTTGAGAAATAAACCAAAATCATTTTCAAAAGTATTTCATAAAAGAATATAAAAGTTTTTAGTGATCAAATCAGATTTTTATTTCTACCTTTGCTTCAGGCCTGTTTCACACAATTTTGTAAATAAGTTATACATTTATGCAGAAAGATGCAATTACAGTCAAAAATATGAATTTAAAATATGAAAATTGAATAAATTGGATAATTAGAGATTGTAACGTTCAGTTGGAGAGCTCTTTAAATACACTAATCCTCTTCCATACACTACGAATTAGTTATGTATCACTAATTTCTCGGGGTGACATAAATGTTAAAAAGTTGGAAGTGAGGTCAAATATCAATATTAAATCAGCTTCAGTTCTTAAAATATCACTAGCTTCAATCAGAATCAGAATCAGAAATACTTTATTGATCCCCGGGGGGAAATTATACAGTACTGGTGCTCCCATTCAAGAGTAGAAAGTAGCATACATTTAGAAATAAGAGTATGTACAAAAATGTAAAAAATAAGAAATATAAAAAATATACACATTTACAATATTTAAATGATAAATAAAAGTAAAATAAAGCAAGTGAAAATGTAAAAAATATATACAAAAACAATGTATATATATATATATATATATGTATGTATTGCATTCAAACGCTCGATTAATCACATGTCAATACATATATTATGTTTAGACAGTCACGTAGTCAGTAATGTTACTAGTAATGTCACTGTCTCTGGAGTCCAAACACTGAACTGTTCTTGCTCTCTCACACACTCAGACGTATTTCTGTCTGTTCATTGTTTCTAGAACCGAAGCTACTTTTTACACACTTACATTATACACTTCAAACACTATACTTCTTTTGACTCATCACATTTATACATTTAGATATGTAACCTTCTACAGTTGTCTTGTGAAATCTCATGTATGAAATATGCTTTAAATTGAGTTTCTTATAATCATTATCACTATCATTTTCATGACTAACACTAACACCAACTAACATCCAAATGAGGCATTAGGTGGAGAGACTGTACATTCTGTCTTATCACTTGTGACTGCTTAGTCATAGAGGCTGTGTGTGCTTATATTAATGAATTAAGTTCTCCTGTTCATTCATTACTTTCTGAATATGCATCAGACCACTGATGAAAGGTGATGTTTATTAAAATTACGATCCACACACACACACACACACACACACACTCAGTAAAGACTATAGACAGTAGACATGGATGAGTCAGTTCAGACACTTCAGCAGCTCAGTAGATTTGTATCGAAGCACTCTCATCAATTGATCAGTGACGGAGGAGTTAGCAATTGTCTCTAGTTAACAGAGCAGCCAATTCTCTCTATCTCACATACACACTCACACACACACAGTATATGCACACACACCTCCTCTATAATTCATGGGGTGTATTGTGCGGATACAGTTAACTGCCGCTTAAAAGTAATTAATTGATTTTCTGACATATCAGTTAGCATCAGCACGAAATGACACACACACACACACACACACACACACACACAGACACACACAATGCAGACTTGCAAAATGCAGACTTGCACAAGGTTGGCACTCACACACATAGGCAACACATTAAATCACACACACACAAAGTTGTATGGTGACACACATACACACACTCTACACTGTAATAAGAAATTAAGTCTTTCCACATTAAATCACACACACACAAAGTTGTACACAACACACACACACATACACACACACACACAGGTGTGTAAAGTACATGTCATTATTGTGAAGACTGTACGCAAAATATGTAATTTACAATGAACAGCTGAGTAAAATTAAAATGTGTTTCTTTCTTCTAAGAGAGAAATTATGTCTTTGTACATGTCTTTAATTCTATCAGTAAAACTATATTGATTTGTGTATCTTTAATGATTAACTGTAACACTTTTCACTCCATGGCTCCATTGTATGACAACCTAGTTACATAATATGCACAATTCCACTCTGTACTTTATATATTTCTTGTATTACTTTACCCTCAGTGATCATTGCCACGTTAGCTCTGAGATGTCATGATATTACTGCAGGAAGATGAAGGAGACTGCTTTCACAATAACAGGCTGCTACTTAGAGTCTGCTGCATTCTTTTATGGCTCAACGGGGCATTGCTGTAAAGCTTTCAGTGTTTCTGCCGGTGGTAGATGGAGGAATAAGTGAAAGGTTGATGGTCACCAAATGACAGCACAGGTCACCATGGACAACATTAAGGTTAAAGTATACAACCAAACAAACTAGATAAGGAACTTTACTCCTGAAGGAGGCAAAGTAAAAGCCTTGTAGTTCCTGATATTTACTGCTGCGTGACTGATGTTGAGTTGGATGTAATAAATGAATCAAAAGAGAGACTGAAAAACACCATGAAGCTATCAGCAAATAAAGTTTAATTTATTTTTCCTGTTCTGTCATGTCTCCCTCTTTATCGTTCACTCGCTGCTCCCTCTCTCTCTCTCATTCCCTTGGTCTCTCAGCTTGTTTGTTCCTTTATCTAGCTCTGTTTTCATGTTAATAAACACAACAAGAAATGTCTTTGATTCCAGTGGCACCCAGTATTTCCTTATTTTGTGAATGAAGCTGTACACAAGTTGTAGCAGTTGCAGCGTCTGTGTTTGACCTACAAACTCTGTTTCCATAGTTCCTGTGCAGCCCCGGGAGCAGGGACTTTTTTGGCCCCTGAAACTATACTATGGAAACTGTATGTAGTCCCTGGTTTCACCACTTGTTTAGTTCCAAAGTTCCTCAAAGGTTGATTTGCTCTCATAAATTCCCATGAAAATGGCTGGAAAAGTACTCTTAACATGCAGAAAAGCAATGTGTGTATTTGTCCTTTATTTGTGTGTGTGTGTGTGTGTGTGTTGAATTATTCAGTCGGCCTCTGCGATGAGAGAAGATGGGCTTATTCTTGCTTAACTAAAAATTGATTTTCTGACACAAGAAATGAAGGGCAGAAAAAGAGAGAGAGAGAGAGAGAGAGAAAGAGAGAGAGAGAGAGAGCGCATAACTACTTCAATCATGCGCACAGTCAAAGTTGGTTAAATGTTGACTCTTTGGGAGAACATACAAATGGAAATAAAAGTGAGACAGGGTTTCTGACAGAGAGATAGGATGAGACAGAAAAGCAGCATGACAGATAGAGAGAGGAAGACAGCAGTGCCTCAGGCTGTGTTTAGTGCAGTTTGAATGGCTGAGCAGGTGCATTAGAGCAGAAAGTTTGAACTCACACACACACACACACACACACACACTGCAAGCTGGACAGTGAACATGGGCGTCACAACTGATCAGAAAGATTTTCTGCAGGGACGACCAATTCTGTCCATTCCACGTCTGTGGAGTGTCGGCTAAGAGATGAATGAACTTGAATGCTGACAGATGCCTCGCACTGAGGCCATGTCAACATGGACAAATATGAAGACACAGTTATCTGGGCCTTCGCTTGACATTTAAATGGAGCTTTTCCAAAACACCCTCATCAGGTCTCAAGTTATGTGGGCTGATAAAAGTGAAGTTTTCAAAAACAATGCTGGAGAATTGTCACAGACACAGTGAATGTACAGTTACTCCTGATAACAGTGATGGTAAGACGCAAACCTTCTCACACCAACTCTCTTTTCAATCCAACACAAGCAGCTGTAATAAAACACAAAATAAGTGATCACAGAGTGTAACAAAAGTAGTGATGTCGAAACAGTGGATCCATACAGTGATGTAAAGCATAATTGTGTTATATACCAACTACCTGTTCAGCTTGTACAGCAACAAACTAAGAGTCTGCAGCCACGCTAGCAGCTCTGTGATGTACTTAGGCACGCTGGCCCTTTGAGATAAATGCTATCATGCTAACATGCTTACAATGACAATGCTAACATGTTGTTGTTTATAGTTAATATTTTATTTATATATGTTTAAGTATATTAGCTAACATTTGCTAATTAACAGTACAGCTGAGGCTGGTGGGAACTATTGGATAGATTGGCCAGATGATCAAGTTATTAATTTGGAGGGAGACACGAATATCTATCACAATATATATCACAAATTTTATGGCATTCATCTAATAGCTGATGAGAAGTTTCAGTCTGGACCATGTATTCACATGTTTAAGCAAAATGGTAAATGGAAACCGTCACGATTCCCAAAGCACGCTATATAAGTCAGACCACTTATCATTGAGCACTTTGGAGTTCAATTCAATTCAATTCAATTCAATTCAGTTTTACTTATATAGCGCCAAATCACAACAAAAGTCATCTCATGACACTTTACAAATAGAGCAGGTCTAGACCGACTCTTTATAATGTTATTACAGAGACCCAACAGTTCCCTCCATGAGCAAGCACTTTGGTAGTGGCAAGGAAAAACTTCCTTTTAGTTCAGGTCCCATTCACCCGCTCACTCCCACGTTCACACACCGATGATGACCAAGCTGCCATGCAAGGTGCTGGTCTCTATCGGGAGCAACTTAGGGTTCAGTGTCTTGCTGATGGACACTTTGACATGACAAGGGTTGGGGATCGAACCCCCAACCCGCTCTACCCTGCGCTACTTCCTGTGCTAACCACTGTGCCACCATGCTGCCCTAAAGTGAGAATGACCTTGTCACTTCACAACTGTACGAATTAAGACTCTTGTCCATTAGGAAGGAAGGAGGAATAGTGTGACATTGTTATAGAACCACAAAGTCTGCAAAGGGAGGTCAGGGTGGATGGGTGGGCCAACAAAATGTCAGACTTTGACACTGGAGACTTCCGTTTGGTTTCCTACCAACAGTAAACATTGATTTCTTTTACCATGATCATGATTGTGGCCAAAGGTCCCCCAACCTTAAAGGGCAACTTAACACCCATCTGTAGGAAAAAGAAGTCTGATTTTATAGAAGTGTATGAGAAAGTGACCCTACTTCTCACTTGATTTATTACCTCAGCAAACATTTTCCTAATGAGTTTATGGTCTCCATCGCTAGTTTGAAGTCTTCTTCAATACAGCATGATGTTCATTTTATAAATTATGGTCCCATTTAGAGTAAAATACACGATAAAGCAGGGTATGCTTTAGGGTGTGGCTACCTTGAGATTGACAGGGCCTCTCACCTCCAAAGTAAAATAGTAAAAAGGTGCCGTATGAAGGTAAGTGGAAAGAATAATAGATTGGTGTAGATATATGGAGGGATGGGTAGAGTAGCAGCAGTGGTGTGTGGATAGAGGGATGAATCCAGGCCCTGAGGGCAGGAAGGGAAGAATGAGAAGAAGATTGAGGAGGAGATCTCTGAGGAAACGAGGGATTGAGTGGAGGGGACAACAGAGTACCAGGACTGATGATGAAAATGATGATTCAGGAGAGAATCAAGCAGCTTTATTTGGTCTCATTCACTCTCTGATCCCTTCTGTCCACCTCCTACTGTGGGCGGGGTCCCTCCATTCATTTAATGATATTGACATGAAAGAAAATCTATATTAGCACCACTTCTTCCATTGTTGTTGGTGAATAACAAAAACATCATATTAGAAGTGAACTATGTTGACTAAAATAGATTTGAGGATATACTTGTCTTTCTAGGAAAATGTTTACTTAACAACTGCTAACTTTGGTTTAACTGTGTGTCTAAGGCACAGGTTTATTGCGGTCAGTTCTTTGCACGAGTCACTATAGACAGCCACATAAATCAATGACTGCCACGGCCTAGATCATATCTGACAGTCAGAGAGGGAGACTTCCAATCAGCTAATTAGCCATTCACACCCCTCAGGCTTTGGTTACTTACTTAACCTTTTTGTAGTGTGTATGTGTATGCACACTTTTCCATGCTAAGTAACCTTGAAGATTCTGGAAAAAACGGATAATCAAAGTGGAAGGAACCAGCAGAATCAACCAATCAGACATCTTAAACCCAACCACACGGGGACGCACAGAGTCCCAAACGAGCCAATGAATAAATCAGAAGGCTTAGTCGCTGAGCGGAATTTACAATACAGAATAGAAGGGTGCTAATGGGTATGGGCCACACATACACACACATAAAGACAACACTTTGCATTCACTTGTTAACCACAATGTGGGGACAAATGGGGATGGAAGGAAGAAATGGGGGTGAGGAGGAGTGAGAAAAGGGTGAGGCAAGTTTTTGCATGGCTTCTTCGTTAACCACAGGACTGAAGGGACCTTGCCTCGTCTCACATAGGACACCTGTCCCACCAGACTTTACAGACACGCACTCGCCATCTCGGCCATTAAGGCTGAGGGGAACAAGTGCGGTCTGCAGAAAAACGGGTCAGGAACATTGAAAAAGCTCTGGATGATCAGAGGCTTCATCGATCGTCAGATGGCCGTTTGCTGTTTGCGGTTTCTTGAAACTTCGGAGCAGGTCAGAGTCAGCGGGGAAGTGTAGCGAAACAAAGAGGGCGACTGAAAATAGAGATGGGTGACGACATTCTTTAAAAAACAGCTATGCCAACATACAGTTGTCACAGTTTTTTGAATGCTTGTAGGTTTAGCTGCAAATGATATCTCCCAGATTAGCCAAAAAGGCAAGAAAACAATAAGATGTCAAGGTCTGTCTCTGTAACCCTAACCAAACTGCAAACCTAAACATAACCACTGACTTCCCACCCTTGCAACACACACAAACACTTAGATACACATACATAGAGGGCTTGGTATTGACTGAGGTAGCTGTGAAGGGCTGCTGAGCTTAGAATGGGTGCACACTGTGAGAAGGTTCAGCTTTACCATTGATATGGGTCTGTGGCCTCGCTGGTGGTTCCCCTCAAACCTACACACACGCAGTTGTGTTTCCAACACTTCAGAGGGCATTACATTGCCTTACATTAATTTCCTGGAGACTTTCCCTACCCCTAACCACTACTTGCCTAACCCTAACCCTGACCTTCCACACCCACACTTCACATTTTTTTGTATTTAACGTGTAGAAATAGAAAATGAGACGTTGTTCAACGAGCTGGCAGCCCTACAATTTGGAGGGATTTATAGACCAGCAACAACTAACTTAGCATTGGTGACTTTACACACCCTCCAGCTCTAAAAACCGGGTGACTCCTGAATGGGGACGTGGCCATGGCTAATGTTAGCAAGCCAGCTAAGAACACACAACGTGTCAATGTAGCGGAGCGTTCCTTGCAAGGGCATCATTTCCATTGGGGGTGGGGGGACATGTCCACCTCACTTTTATACTTTCAGGTTTATTTCCTCTCTAAAATCTTTGTAACACAGTAATGAAATTCATTCCTTTCTCCACAGACATATCAGTATGTGTGAAATTGTATCAGTCAAATCCTACAAGACATCAGTGCTGTCCAGAACATCATTTTCATTGGGGATGGGGGGACATGTTCTCCTCACTTTTATACTTTCAGGTTTATTTCCTTTAAAATCTCTGAAACACAGTAATGAAATCCATTCCCTTGTCCAGAGACATATCAGTATGTGTGAAATTGTAATCAAATCTTACAAGACATCAGTGCTGTCCAGAACATGTTAATATTACAATAAAACACTGAAGCAATTAAGCAGGCAGTCGGAAGGAAGTGAGCGGGGGCATCAGAGAGGGAGGAGACAGAGGAGGAGAGATGAAAAAGAAGAGAGGAAATTAAAGGATATTTATTGGAGCTCTCTCTTCCTGCTGCAGCTGATTGAGGAGGACAGGAGAAGGGAGACGCTGTAAAAAATTATGCTAAGATCTTATTCAAAAAATGTAATGTAAACTGTGACGTGGGCAATTACTGTTTCCTGATCCACCAGTTTCAGTGCTCCTTGTCAGAGACTCTCCAAGTGTGTGAAACTCTAACAGCATTCTTCCAAAACATATTCCTTCATTTGGTGTTTTATGATATTGGTAGGGAGCGCTGTCTAAAACAAGATCCTGTGACTGTGAGGGCCATAGCGTATGATTTAGTGCATTAGTTATGTTTCTCCACTTATTTCCTGCCCTTCTGCAGTTTTAATAAAATTTAGCATCAATTCCTCTGAAACAACAGAAAAAAATAATATCCTTGTTATTGTTATTCACAGTGGTGGAAATCCATGCTAAAAACCATCAGCTGAGTGTTGACATTTTTTGCAGGGGGAGGTGCTGAGATCAAACAGTAGAGCCCGGCTGTGTGATGTGTGGCCAGATCCCCACATGGGAGCCACTGTGTAGGTGTGTTTACTGCATGAGCATGCGTGTGTGTGTGTGGACTGAGGGAGAAAAAGACAGATGAATCCATAGAAGGCATTCTGTGCTTATTCCCAGGCTTTAAAACAAGAGCCAGAGATCACAGCTGGACAAATTACCCAAAACACACACATTCACACTCACACGCACACACACACACACACACACACATTCACATGCACACACGCACACACACACACACACAGATAGAGAGAGAGAGAGAGAGAGAGAGAGAGAGACAGACCAGTTTTTACACAGAGTTAATCAAAAGGAAACATTACAAATAGACCAATAGATAGATGAAAGACAGACTTTATTGAGTCCTTCTGGTACTCTTTATTAATGTGTATCATCATGATTGTGTGACTATACATATATGGACACTGTGTGTGTGTTCATTTGTGTGTGGCTCCAAAGTGCTGAATCATTATGGTTGTAGCAGACAGTTCCTCAGAGAGACTCAGCTATAAAACCTTACTGAGTTTAATAGTTGGACAGCAGGAGGTGACACAACACATCCACACACTCTCTTTCATATGGCAGTACAAATGAAAATTTTTCAACAGTTTTTTTCCTGCAGCTATAAGCAGGAATGGAAAAAACTTCCTCTAAAAATTATGTGTATACACATATACAGAAATAGCTACTGGCTACTCCCCAGAGGAGGAATCCTAATGATTTTGGTGACCCCCCTGACGTTTCTCAAGCATCACATTTCCACTTGTACACAATAATCAACATCTAATGTATAGACTGTTGTGAAATTTACAACACAACACATTCCTGTTCCTCAGAGGATGAAGCCTTTCTATTTCGGAAACCCATAAGCTTCCCTCTAGTGACACCCACAGGATAAAATATCAGACAAGATAATTTATAACTAATGGGCAGATTGCCATGAATTGCATGTTTACACTGCCCAGAGGATAAACACTCTATATTGTAATGACCTCTCCTTTACAACCTCAGATAAACACTTTTTAGTCCCATTACTGCTACTGGTACTGGTGCTCCAAGCACCAACCTCCAGGTTGACCCTACTTCTAACTGGATTTATTACGTCAATAAATATTTTCGTAATGAGTTTTTGGTCTCAATTGCTAGTTTCAAGTCTTCTTCAATACAGCATAATGTGCATTTTCTATATTATGGTCCCATTTATAGTAAAATAGACGATAAAGCAGGGTATGCTTTAGGGAAAGCCAGGTGCAGTCAGGTTGCCTGTATATAGTGCATCCGGAAAGTATTCACAGCGCTTCACTTTTTCCACATTTTGTTATGTTGCAGCCTTATACCAAAATGGATTAAATTCATTTTTTTCCTCAAAATTCTACACACAACACCCCATAATGACAACGTGAAAAAAGTTTTTTTGAGATTTTTGCAAATTTATTAAAAATAAAAAACCTGAGAAATCACATGTACATAAGTATTCACAGCCTTTGCTCAATACTTTGTTGATGCACCTTTGGCAGCAATTACAGCCTCAAGTCTTTTTGAATATGATGCCACAAGCTTGGCACACCTATCTTTGGGCAGTTTCACCCATTCCTCTTTGCAGCACCTCTCAAGCTCCATCAGGTTGGATGGGAAGCGTCGGTGCAGGATGTCTCTGTACTTTGCTGCATTCATCTTTCCCTCTATCCTGACTAGTCTCCCAGTTCCTGCCGCTGAAAAACATCCCCACAGCATGATGCTGCCACCACCATGCTTCACTGTAGGGATGGTATTGGCCTGGTGATGAGCGGTGCCTGGTTTCCTCCAAACGTGACGCTTGGCATTCACACCAAAGAGTTCAATCTTTGTCTCATCAGACCAGAGAATTTTGTTTCTCATGGTCTGAGAGTCCTTCAGGTGCCTTTTGGCAAACTCCAGGCGGGCTGCTATGTGCCTTTTACTAAGGAGTGGCTTCCGTCTGGCCACTCTACCATACAGGCCTGATTGGTGGATTGCTGCAGAGATGGTTGTCCTTCTGGAAGGTTCTCCTCTCTCCACAGAGGAACTCTGGAGCTCTGACAGAGTGACCATCGGGTTCTTGGTCACCTCCCTGACTAAGGCCCTTCTCCCCCGATTACTCAGTTTAGATGGCCGGCCAGCTCTAGGAAGAGTCCTGGTGGTTCCGAACTTCTTCCACTTACGGATGATGGAGGCCACTGTGCTCATTGGGACCTTCAAAGCAGCAGAAATTTTTCTGTAACCTTCCCCAGATTTGTGCCTCGAGACAATCCTGTCTCGGAGGTCTACAGACAATTCCTTTGACTTCATGCTTGGTTTGTGCTCTGACATGCACTGTCAACTGTGGGACCTTATATAGACAGGTGTGTGCCTTTCCAAATCATGTCCAATCAACTGAATTTACCACAGGTGGACTCCAATTAAGCTGCAGAAACATCTCAAGGATGATCAGTGGAAACAGGATGCACCTGAGCTCAATTTTGAGCTTCATGGCAAAGGCTGTGAATACTTATGTACATGTGATTTCTTAGTTTTTTATTTTTAATAAATTTGCAAAAATTTCAAAAAAACTTTTTTCACATTGTCATTATGGGGTGTTGTGTGTAGAATTTTGAGGAAAAAAATTAATTTAATCCATTTTGGAATAAGGGTGTAACATAACAAAATGTGGAAAAAGTGAAGCGCCGTGAATACTTTCCGGATGCACTGTAGGTAGGTCTGGATGTTGTCTTCATGTTCTCTGATCCCCAGCTCCACCCTAATATCATCCAAATATGGTCACATCATCTTGGTTTCCAAAAAACAAGAGAAGTGGGATGGCGCCCCTTGATTCCAGAAGTAAAAAGTAGACATTGTTAGGGCCCTTCAAGGCTTATATGGACATGAAACTCTCCTAGTTGAATCATCAGTATAAACGATAAGCAACTGTGTTAGAAAATATCTGGTTCTTTAATAAAAAGTCAAATGTGCAATCCTGTGGACATAAAAACATAGGGTGATGCGCCAACTATGACTCTAAAGGTGCATTTTGAGCAATGGCGCGATGGCTCATGCTATCGTAGTTTTTAAAACCCTCCACCCTAAGCTAAAAAAGAAAACCTGATTTCTCAGAAAGTTGAAATAATTAAAACTGATGGTCACAACATAAACTTTTAGTTGTAGGTTTTAATTCAAACCTAAATTTGGAGCAGCTGGTACATGTTTTCTAACCCTGAACACAGTTGGACAAGCTGATGACAGGAGGATGAAAATGGTAAAAAAAAAAAGTGACCTTTCAGACTCCAACTCTGCTCGACAGTGTGAACACTGTGACCAGTTGAGAAATAGTTGTCATACATAGTAGGAGGGAGGAGAAGGAGGGGTTTCTGGTAAAAGAACAGTACTAACTTCTCATAAGTCCTTCCTTCTGCTCTTTCATCTATCCCAATTTCCATTTAATTCTCATGGACTTCCCAACATCAGCAGCATGCTGGAAAACACATTTCTATCTGCTTGAAAGCAAATGTGTGCGTATGGGAATCAAATGGCAGGACTAAAGTACCCTAGTACAGCATTTCACTCATTTCCTTTTTGAAGAGCAGGATGGAGTGCTTACTGAATTTACACTTTAGGGTTTATAGAAATTCATCATTTGTAATCAAATACAACTTTTTTTCGGCCCATTATCTATATTGGATGACAACCCTCACAATTTGTGTCCAATGCCAATGTCCAGTGGCAATGCAGGAAGTAGTATGTCCCTTATGTAAAGAGGTGGAAAGTAAGGGTATGGGGTTCGAGGTGATTGATGGGCATGTAGTTAATCCAACTTTCATACGGGAGACCAAAATTTGCATCCTGTCACAAACAACAAATACAATTAATGTTTTCTTTTCTTTTTTTTTTTAAGAAAAACCACAATCCTACACAGTTTAAACTGACTTGCCAGATCACGGCCAAATTTGCCATCACTACAAAACTGCTTTTGTTGTACTGTTGCCGACCAGCTTTGGACCGCATCTGATCCAGGCTTAGAATACATTTGGGCCAAATAGATTTGTCTGAAGGTATTTTTGCAAAAAGGCCAGTAAGGTTTACTTTATTGTAGAGTTAGGTACATTGCATATAAAATAAATTCTGTCACCCTTTAACTCTTTTCACTCAAAAATTGTTGTTCCTATTGGTTTCACCCACATTGCTGGCTAAAAACTTCATCATAAGGCTTTGTTTATGCTCCTCCTTAGATGGCGCGTAAGCTATGAGCATGCACAGAGGCTTTTATGTGCGTTATCTGTATTCTCTGAAACACTCCAATATCACTGATGCGGTAGATGGTTACCAATGATGTTCTGGGCGTTTTTAATCACCGCTGTATAGCCCTCCTATCCTGGGCCATGCACATCCCATGCCAGTTTGCAATGTTTCCAGTCAGGATGTTTTCTATTGCTCCTCTGTAAAAGTAAACTTGGCACTGAAAATTTGCCCTCTTAAGTTTCCTTAAACAGCTGTTTCTGAGCTTTCTATACCAATGTAAATGGTAAATGGTAAATGATCTCACTTATATAGCGCCTTTCAACCTTCACGGTTCCCAAAGCACTTTACAGCTAAGTCTCATTCACCATGCCACCATCCATGTGGAGATGTGTGATGTCTATGACAGGTTCTCTGTGATATTGATTCCCAGGAACCTGAAACTATTCACCTGCTCTACCTCAGCTCCACTGATGCAGACAGGGTTGTGTCTCCATCTCCTTTTTTCTAAAATCAATTATCAGCTCCTTGGTTTTGCTGACGTTGAGCAGTAGGTTGTTCTCTCTGCACCACTCAAGATTATTGATTTCCTCCTGATATGAAATCTCATCATTGTTTGTAATCCAGCCAATGATTGTGGTGGCATCCGCAAACTTCACAATTGAGTTCCCTCCATGTTGGGGATTGCAGTTGTTGATGCACAGCATGACTAGGAGGGGGCTGAGCACACAGCCATGGGAGGCACCAGTGTTGACCACTAGAATGGAGAAGGTGTGGTCGCCAATCTGAACTGTCTATGATCCATATTTTCCCATAAATAGGCTCCCCAATAGGTAGATTGAGACTCGCCCAGGTAGCTGACCTAGTAAACCCTCAGCCCTGCGGATTGTTTATCGCTGCAGATATGTGACCGTACTTGGCTGTAGAGAATACATAATTTAAGCATATGGTCAAAGTGCATGAGCCCCGCAACAATGTGCCTTCATGTATGCATGCCTGCCCTGTATAAACGAGCACAAGCTGCAGTTGTTCAGGAATTCATAGTGTTGGTGGAGCATTACTGACATTTGTGTTACTATTTTTTTCCTTGTCTATACGCCAGTATCAGTGAATCGTTATGATGGCAGAATCTTCACTGGTGTCAGCTACACTGTTGGTTCCAAACCATCTGGAACTGACCAATGGACCTTCAGGCAGAAATCACACATCGGGCCTACACTGAAATAATGTCCGGGGCCTTGCAGAGGGTACCAGGCATTTATTTGAAGCAGGCTTATATTAGAGACAGACCTTTATTTCTCATTCCCTCTGTTTGATAAGTATATTCACTCATATCAGAATCAGAATCAGAAATACTTTATTGATCCCCAGGGGGGAAATTGTACAGTACCGGTGCTCCCATTCAAGAGTAGAAAGTAGCATAATTTAGAACTAAGAGTATGTATAAAATATAAAAATAAGAAATACAAAATACAAAATATACACATTTACAGTATTTAAGTGAAATGAGGTAAAAATATATACAATAACAATGTATATGTATGTATGTGTTGCACTAAAGTGTGTGACTATATATGTATTGCACTTAAACATTTAGAATAAATAGTGAGGTGGTGTATGAACAGGTGAGGTAGATACAGATTTCCAGTCTCTTCCTGAGTGTCTGACACTCAGAGGGAGGAGTTAAACAGTCTGATGGCCACAGGCAGGAATGATTTCCTGTGTCGCTCTGTTGTGCATTTTTTAGTATGAAGCCTCATTGTTTGCTTATTTGTGTTTTCTGTCCTCCCTGAGTGTCTTCTCTCTGTGTCTTCTCTCTGTTGTTTTCTTTCCTCATTGCTGTCATCATATGAAATTGAATTTCATGGTGTCATCAGTGACAGAGCAGGCAACATGAGGCGAGAGCAAGGAGTATGACAAGCAACAGTGGTCTGAAATCTGGTCTCTCTTCTTGTGAAAAACAGAGCTTAAAAGAAAATTCAGTGACCCTGCCTTTGTTCCCACCTTCACACAACTGGCCAATTGCTTCGGGAAATGGGCATGACTGTCGGATTGTCAGTTTCAGAAAAAAGCTCCACCAGATAGGTGTGGGGATTAGACCCCGACACTAGTTGCGTGTATGCCCCTGCTTGTGATACTGTAGGATGGAGTTGGGATCCTGTCACATCAAATGTCTCCTTCCTCAGTCCTGCTGTCAGCAGTAGCCTCCTGCTCCTCTTTCTTCAGTACATCTTCATCCTCCTCCTTCTTATTTTCACTCCTTTTTTTCTCTCTTCATGTTAGCTCCTCCTCCCTTCTTCCTGTTAGTAGACTGCTAAAATAACGATTTCCGTTTCTCATGCTGTTGTTTTGCTCCAACTTGTTTTTCTTTTCATGCAGGGGCAAACACACACACACACACACACACACACACACACACAGATGAAGTCCAGTCAGCCCTCTCTTGCGGTTATTTATTGGAAAACTCTGCTTGGCTTGTGGCTTTGGTAAGTGTGTGTGTGTGCATGACACAGAGAGCGAGTTTCTGTGTGTGTGGTTTAAAAGCATGGCTAACCAATATACAGTAAATGCAAAACTGGATGCCCCACACAGAGATCGTCTCTTTGTCTGGTCTACAAATTGTTCCAAAAAAATAATTTGCATTGAATATCTGATGTCTACAAGTTCATAACAAGGTCTGTGGAGTCTTTGTGTATCAATGTCTGTGTGTGTAGTTTCTGTTGTTAATGTTAACAGCAACAGTATTGCTCTGCCGTTGACGTGTGTATGTGTGTGTGTTGAATGCAAGGCCTTGTCTTTCTAACGGTCGCTCTGTCAAACACATCCTCCTCGCTTCCTCCTTCCCTCACTATCTCCTCTGTCTGTTACAACTCTCTCTCTCTCTCTCTCTCTCTCTGTCTCACAGACACAAACACGCACACGCACACACACCACACACACACACACACACGGCCAACTGACATTTTGAAACAGTGAAACAGCCTCTGTTAGTTAAACAGGATTGAGTTGCGGCTGTGGCTCAGGAAGTAGAATGGGTTGTCCATTAATTCCACCACCAGTCACCACCCTCTCACCTCCCTCCAATAATGTACCCCCTGCTTCTCTTAAGCTAACAAGTTCAACAACTGCTACCAAATTTAGAAAGTTAGCTGCTGTTAGCTAGAACTAAACCTTGTCAGATTTTAAGCCAAATAACAAGGCTGCTTATAAGCAGTTATTGCTATCTACCCAGACGGCTTACTAGCCTGTGAGTTTGGATTATTCAGTTGTGTGTCTAATTTAACTCACGTTAACTGCTGGTGATAACACTGTCTCTTTGATACTGAGTAATAAACCATGTTTACAACCCCAGTTAGGTAGGTAGCATGTGCAGCCTTGTCAAGTCATTTAAATAAAAGGGGACGTTGTCTGTGCCTGTGTACTGTTTTTATTTACAGCAGCAGATAGTTGATTGTTGTTGCTCTAGCTAACAGGAGCTAACTGCTACATACGGTAGCAGTTGTTGAGCTTGCTAGCTTAAGAGAGGCAGGGGGCATGTGACTGGCTAAAAGGTGAGTGGTAACAACATCACTGTCATGAAAAGCAGGGCTGCTAACTCTCATGCATTGACCGTGAGACGCAATCGAGTGTTCGCCCTGGTTCCCTCGACAAAAAGCCAATGGGACTTTTGGATTATTGCAGACAATAAACTCTGTGACAAACAAAAGTGTATGATACTTATATGTTTTGCTCAGCAAGATAATCTTCACAAATGAACACCTCATGATTTTTGAAACGTAAATGGAATCGCCAGCAGTAAAATGCAAATGTTAGGCGTTTGTCAGAGTTTTTTGATAGAAACATTTTAAAATGAAGCGTTGCCAACAACAGCGCTATGATGAATTGATCGCTGTCTGTCATTAATTAATTGATGTCTTTTATATCTTAAAATGTAAAAGTTAAGTATGGCTACATGAAGTAAGAAGGACTATGTTCCTATATACGCCATTCAATTTAATAATATGAGATGGTGGCTATACAATGCTTTTTTTATTTTTATATTTTTTAAAAAGGGAGTAAAAAAGGCATGTAGTTTGAGTTACAGTGAGAAAGTATAATCATAATGTACTCATCATAATAAAGAGTGCTAGACACTGAACATTATTTGTTGATGCGCCATAAATAATGTGCCATAAATCTACCAGTTCTATTCTTCACAGTATAGACATTAACCAGAAATGGGGCATGCCATTAAAAGCATCAATCGTAGAATGTAAAACTAATAATATATAAAATAATAATATATATAACATAATATAATATATATAATAATAAAAAGTAGATGTATATCAGCGTTTTCACCAACATATTAGTCATTTTATAAGGGAAAGATACAACATTTATCCATACATTCATGTTTGTATTATTATATTATGACATATAGAACCAGTGTCATTGGGATCAGTTCAGATACAGGATAAAGATAACTGATCATTTTAAAATGCATTCAGTAAAATAGTGCATTTAATCAATGAATCGATCAGTTGATCAACCTTTTCATTTTCTTTCTTTCTGCTCTTCTATTAGTTTTTTTCATATCATTTTCCTTTTTTGGGGAAGGGTTTATGTGTATGTATATATATGTATATGTGTATGTGTATGTGTATTTGCATATATATCCTGAATTTGTACCACTCAGTGCTTACTCAATTTAAATAAATTCTTATGGATTCAATTTAAACATTGACTGACATTCCTAGCCTAACAAGAGATCTATCAAAAGGAAAACCACAAAGGAAAATATTGGCTTATTGCAGCTGAATAATATCTATCCATCCGGAGTCTGAGCACACAGAACAGGCCAGCAGGCCTGCCTGATATCTGACCTCTTAACACTGCCAGTGTACTTTGAAACTGTGGTAAGTAATGAATGTGAGAAAGCTCATATATTAGTGTTGTGTGAGAATACAAGTGCTCTGTGAACACGAGTATGTCTGAATGTGGCAACATACTGAGAGTCAGCATCTTTTAAAATCAGCCTGAAGCAGACCCGTGGAGTTTCCTTTGTTACGCTTTGCCGTCTCCTGATAACACACTCTCTTTCTGTCTCCGTGAAACTCACACACATACACACTGACACACACAGGTGGAGTCTCAAGATAACCAGAATCAGCTCTGGACAGGCGCGTACGATGTAGCCGCAAAAGGCGAACAATGTCGACAAGTGGAAAGTGGCTGATGTAGCGTGCACCACGATGGGTTCAGAAGTGACTGGACGTAAATTAAAGAAAAAGAATTACAGAAAAGCAGCAAAACAAGTTTCAATGAACTTTGATATATGAACAGAGGGAAGGGAACAATGCAAATTCAACAAACGGATTTGCACAAAAACAACGTTGTGTTGCTCTCGTTTTCAGTCAAACATCTGAGATATATGGAGCGGGAAAGGAGGGATGGAAGGAGAATAGAGAGGGAGGGGTAAAGAAAAAGAAAAGGAGACTCCTGAAAAACAAAGTTTGCTTTCAGAGAAGCTTAAATAAAGGGTTAATATAAATAGGCCCATCCTAAACCCAGGACATGGTCAAACCACACACCCCAGCCCGTCCACTACACTCTGCTGCCAATCAGCCTGCTACTCCCTCAGTACGAGGGGTGCACAGCTACCACTCAACAAAATCACCACTGTTTGTGGTCCTGGATCCATACAAACTCCCCATCGACACCAGGACAGCAGAGACTCTACAAATGTTCTGTCTCAGACTGAAAACTCATATATTCAGACTGAAAACTAATTTATTCAGACTGCACCTTGGCCCATAAAAACAAACACTTTCTCAGAGTAGGTTACTTGATTCAGGCTACTTGCTCTGAAGTACTGCTTGTTTGTACACTTGATGCTTTTGATATGAACATTGTGTCTGATATGTTGAATCAAACGGTAATCCATTACACTGTACTATACAAGAATACAAAAAGAAGGTAGCTGCACACTGGAATCAGAAATCCCTTTAAAGTTATTATAGATGTTTGAACCCTGTTTCATGGAAGTGATTATGATGTCAGATTTCCTTTATGAGGGCATTTGCCTAAGAAAGACCAGTGTTGTCACAATTAAAGCTTTCTTTTGTATTCTTGCAGATTTTTTCCCCAAGACATATTTTGATAGAGCTGAACATGAAGGTGACAGGAGATAAGATTTTAACTTTGCATCAGTATATGACACTATGACTTGTCTGACTTGGAAAATATTTTGATTTTAAGTAGGTGTGGGTTCATTAAAGATGCCATTGATGGGGTTAAAACAGAATTCATATTAATTTGCATCAATCTGACCAAGAGCAGTAATTGAGATCATCTGGAGATTTGTGTTTGCTTTTCATATGATTAGTTCAGTAACATTAAGTAAAAGTAAGTACTTTGAGTAAAACATAAAGTGTTTTGTGTTGTGCTCTTTGCCTCAGCAGATAAACTGAAGCTCATAAGTCAGAGTAGATCATCTCAACAAGGGAACAACTCTAGTAACTGCACACACACACACACACACACACACACACACACACGCACACACACTGATAAAGCAGCATAGTGTGACTGGCAGATTGTTCTAAAACTGAGTACAGACTAACAGACACATACACCACACCACACATGCATACACATGTGTGTACATGTAGGTGGAGTTAGGCAGCAATGTGTGTTCAGTAGATTTTTAATGTTACAAAAGCGAGAGTTAAGTGATGACATAACTATTCAACAACAGCCAATCAGAGTGCAGGAGATGGAAACCAATCAGGGATGAGAGTCACATTGATTCTTAACCACTGATGGGTTAACCACATGTGATTTGATCACCTCATACTGGTTAAAATTCTACTTGCTGTGGTTTGATCATCTGAGGGACTAAAACCTGAGGAAAGGAGTCCAACACACTGGAGCTACAACCATTGATCTTAAAGCTACATTGTCATTCTCATTGTGTGAAGCTTTTCTGTCAGCTACAAACTTTCATTCAAGTAAGCAGCATGTGAGGATGCTGCCAAAAGCCTGAAAACACTGTGGCGGGGAATGTATGCAATGTGCATGTATACTGTTTTCCAGCAGAAACATGCAGTGTTATGTGTACTGATGATGTTGTGTGAAACTTAAAATAAGATGAGTCGGTGCAAATGCAGACAGTGATGTCAGAAGTGTGATGCAGTCAAGAATAACTGCATTTGTTAAAGCGCTGTACCAAGATTTAACAGGAAACACACACACTTGAACACTGTCACAATGTGTTCTTGAGAATTTCTGCAGCAAAGACATGCAAGATCAAGTTTTTTTTCTACATCAACCACTACAGTAATGGTATTAAATCAACAGCTTGAAGATCTTAAAGAAGATTTTATCAACTTGAAGATGAATCCACCACTTCTCATGTGTTTTAGTAAAGTCTTCTTTTATTCTACTTTTGTAATAAAGCAACCAGTTAATGTATGGTGTAAGAGGGTAGGACAATAGTTACTAGTATTTAGATGTGTTGAGTTTTTTAAATTTTCCTATATAAGGTTAGGATATGGCTAACATGTTAGCAAACACTTACCTACAGTTACATATCCACGAAAAAAATATTAGCATTCATTTGGAGTTAGCTTTAGCTGCTAAATGCTGCACTGTTTACCAGCTAGTCTCTAACTGTATCTGTTGGCTGTTTGCTGCTGAGCAGGAAAAAGAGGAGAAATACAAGTCCTCTAACAAGAAACAAGGCTCCTGGTACTTCCACAGTTGTCTTATTCACATGTTGTGTGTTCTTAGCTGGCTTGCTAATGTTAGTTGTGGGTACACTACTCAGGAGTCACCTAGTTTTATTTAGAGTTTGAGGGTGTGTGAACCCAACAGCTTCACCGTGAGGTCAGGACTTCTGGAGAGCTGTGTGCAGCCAGAGATGTGGCTAACTGAGTCACTGAAAACAGCTGCCTGCTACTGCTGGAAACAAAGTTGATGAGAACAGAGTTTGCAGGCCGGAAAACCAGCACAATGAGCTAAAAAGCTTCACAGAGTTGAGGGGAACTGAAGAGTGGGATTTTTCCTGCTTTTGGCTAGGCTTGTTAGTTCCAATAGAATGATTCCAACTTTGTGTTTGTCCCTTTCCTGTTTCAACATGACAACCCCCCCATGCACAAAGCCAGGTCCATAAATAAATGGTTTTCCCCGTTTAGTGTGGAAAAACTTGACTGCCCTTATCACCCAACATCAGTTTTGGACCTCACAGATTAATTCCCATGGTTTTGGAGATGTTCTATTACTATTCTATCTAACTATTACGTTTGTTAACATTAATGTTCAACACAGAAAGTGTCCCAGTGATGGGCGGATCCACTTCTTGAAGCTGCCATCAGAGTCAGTTATACAGCTTAAGTTCATTTAATATAAGAATAATCTACATTTTAATAAAATAATCTTTTTGTTAATTCACATAAATATGATTAGGAACATAAACGTAAGAACATGTCTAAAAAGACCTGCCTCATATTTCCATAGCGGAACCAATACTCTTGTGGGATCAGGTTATTATTGGTTGCGCTCTACATATTACCATGAGAGGCAGAGCACCAGCCAAGTTCAACAGAGTATGGTGTTTAAGTTATGGTACTGTAATAATGCTCACAAAGATTTGAATTAAGTGAAGATTCATAAGCTTCCTTTCTTAGTTAACGTGGATAATGAGGTATGCAAAGTTATCTGTTCTTTCTACGCTTCAGCTGACATGCTAGTGGAGTTAACATAATAGCAATGTATGATAGCATACCTATGTTTCAGTGAATGTGCAGAAAGGTAATAATCTGTGAATTTAACAGTTTATAGCCCTCAAGGTTAATGTATTATGCAAGCTATATTTTGTGTTTCTGAGATTTTTGTTTTTAATGATAATTCTCTGTGAGAATGCTCACTAGACTCAATTTATATTTTGTGTGATTTATTTTATCTAGTTCTCACGGCATGCTTGATGGCATGGATGTGCAATATAAATTCCCATAACAAAAAGAATGCCTTGTGTTCATGATTCAAACTGGAGAGGAGCTACATTTATACTCCACACTGAAAACCCTAAAAAGAATAAATAAATTATTTATTTCACAGCAGTGAGTGAAGGCAAACTATCAAAATAGATGACTAATCATGAAAAGATGTGGAGCAGTACGTCAATTCGTGTAACATAGGGACAGCCAGTGCTGGAAAAATTAAGCAGACCTGTATAGTAATTCACACAGCTGCTGGTTGATGCAGCAGGAAGGAATGCCTGCCACATTCCTCCCTCTCCTCCCCCCGTCACCCTCCCTGTTGTGTGTTCTTAGCCGGCTTGCTAATGTTAGCTGTGGGTACGCTACTCAGGAGTCATCTAGTTTTATTTAGAGTTTGAAGGTATGTGAACCCCACAGCTTCATGGTGAGGTCAGGATTTCTGGAGAGCTGTATGCAGTCAGAGATGCTAAGCTAGCTGTTGATGGTCCCTCCAAACTTTAGGCTGCCTGCTTGTTACACCACAATGTCTCTGCATTTAACATGTATTTCTACACGGATATCTACCGGGCTTTATTCTTGTCAGCCAGTCTTTGGCCTGGATAGCAAGCTGACCTGTAGCTACTATTACTACAGCCCATTTAATAAGATGCCCAAAGGCAGTGAAATAATAAGTACTAAGCTAGACAATGTTCAATGAGCTTCAGGCCTTTCCATCAGAACAATGTCTTGGGGTTTCCAAAAAATACAGAGCAAATTCCTTTATCCCATTGGCCGTTTCACTCTATATCACACATGTATGAGTTGCAGCACTGGGAGTAGGTACTAAACACACTTTTGACAACATAAGCTTTGAACATAAAACTCTAACACTATACCTAATGTTAATTATTGTAGTATTGTATTGTGCATTGTTCTTTGCTGTATTGAGTCTTTTACACCTATGCTAACATCAGTGTACTTGTAACACTGTAGTGCTGTGTGGTACTGTGTACTGTATATGCTGTATTGTTTTTCTTATGCTGTTACTGGTATTGGGTATCTTTAATTGGGTTTTACTGTGCATGTTCAATTTTGAGCGCACACTGCAAACATTCCTATGGGATAACAGAGTGATTCAATGAATATGCTTACAGGTTCTGGCTTGCCCAACAGCCTTTAATTATTTTATTCCAGGTGGACTGTTCAGTTCATCCAGTTATCAAAAATCTTTTCAAATTCTTCCGTTACAACAGAACTTGAAAACATTTTGCAGAGCAGATGCAATCCAACAACAGGAACATTGAGTTATGTATGTAAAATCAGTAAACATGCTGACTAACAGTAGTGTTTGTACCTGTTATTAATACTGTAATAGAGGCTAAAAAAACTCACATCACACAAATGGGAATAAGATCATTGAATAGTGCATACAAATACTAAAATCACAGAGCCTCAAGCTGAATTTAGACATTCCAGTAAAAGCTGTATAATGAATTTGAGTTTTGGGGCTAGCAGCTTCACAGCTAAGTTTATGTGAAAGTGCAGTTTTAATTCATGTTGTGAATGACCACATGGATACAGGCAAACATTCAAGAACAGCATTCACAAACAGAAACTTTTCAAACAATCAACAAATTCATCATTAATCATGAAATACACATGAATACTTCAAAAGATCTTTATCAACCCATAAAGCCCAACAGAAACAGCCAAAAGATAAGCTAAACACATGAATATGCAAACATACACACGCACGGACAGAAAAATACACTTACCTCGTATAAAAGCTGGCTGAAAGGACGACAGTGACTCAAAGATACTGTTGGATGCCATAAAATGATTATTCTTCTGATTTTTCTTCTTCTCCACTCTTTTTTTTATCTGTGCATGAATAAAAACACACATGTATACACACACAATGAAAAGTCAATAAGACAACAAACTAAAACATCAACATTCATGGCCACATCTATCTATGTGGATGTGTATATGCGTGTATGTATGGAATGCATGTAGTGTATGACTCACACATTACACCAACACACCAATGTTTGTAACTTTAAAATTATTAGATATAAAAGTAAAGCACAAGATAAATCTAACCTGCTGGGATTTCTAGTAGTTGTGTCGTTGTCCTTGAGGATATGAGGTCATTTTCTGTGTATTCTCTTGGATTTGAGAGTTTCAGTGAGCTGAAGTGCAGTTTATGAGATGTGTTTGATCAGCTAATGTCCTACTAGCTGGTCATTGATCTAAGCAAACAGGAAAAGGTGCTGATTTAGAGTAGTTGTGTACTTTTTTATTTGAGTTTCTGAATTTTAAGTATAACATTTAAGTGCCCTCAATGTGCCCTAAAGCATGTTTTATTTGCATTGCAGCAATACAACTAGCCAATCACAACCCTCCCTAAAATGAAATGAAATGTTACTATAGAAAGTCAAATGGAATTCAGTGATGGTTAAACGTTTTTAGTTTGAGTGTCCAAGATCCCACTTTAGTGTTTTTCATGTAGGGAATAGTTTACAAATGAATGAGAAAGTCATTTTAGAGATAACCTGGGTGCCATCTATTTTAACCATTCAAAGGAAATGTATTTTCAGTTTAGCTTGTGGCGTTTTACCCATCACTGCTGTAAATTACTTACTATCTTAATTGCATATCAATCATTAAATCATTGCCACATTGAATTTGATTACTCGTACAATTGCTGTGGATAACAGAAACATAAGTCAGCAAAGAGACCGACACTATTTTAATCACTGAACAAATCTGAGATTTGGGCAACAATTCAGAGGTCTGGAACCAAGCTAGATTGGCAGCCCGAAACTGACTCATACAGCGTTTTTCCACAGGCACAGGGCGAGCCGTGATTCCACTGTGCCTCTCTGGCAAACCACTGGGAGGCTTTTATTGTGAAACAACTACAGAAATTGCTTATATGTGTCACTGAGATTAGCTGTGATTAGTTAGCAGTGCTATTGTTCAATAAAAACAGGCCTACACAACAAGATATGGTCATGTTTAGCAAATTTCCCCTTTTCGAATTGGTACTCGTTAACATAGCTTACTAGCTTCTATTTTCCAAATACAAACTTAACAGCACATTTGTAAAGGTACAGACATCTTAAATGTTGATACATTAAATGGTACTGGGATGGAAAGAGTACTCGAATATTTTACTCAAGTAAAAGCACTGTTACTTTAAAGAAATTTTACTAAAGTAAAAGTAAAAAGTAAAGTTACTTGTGTTAAAATGTACTCAGATAAAAGTAAATGTCACTGTTAAAAGTAAGTCAATTAATGTGTACTCTGAGTAAACGTTACTGCATTACATCTTTAAAAGGGGAAGGGGGTATATGATGATGATAATGTTATATGAAAGAGCTATTAAATTAAAGAAGACCTTTAGGCTAAAAGTGCATTAACATGTCAATGTCATCACTGACATTTTTAACATCTAACTGTCACAGGAGAACGTTCCCACCTGCTTCAAGACAGCCACCATCGTCCCTGTCACCAAGTCTGCAGTGTCTAGTCTAAACGACTTCCACCGTGGGACACTCACCACTCATCAAGTGCTTTGAGAAACTGGTTCTCCAGTTTGCATACAGAACCAACAGATCCACAGAAGATGCCAAGATATCTAGAGAGGATGCCATCTCCACTGCCCTCCATCACAATGCCGTTTGTTGATTTCAGCTCCAAAACAATCTCCCCCATGAAACATTACACATCTCCACGCTGGTAAAGAAAGCTCAGATACAGAAAAATTCCCATGCCAAGTTCTTGTCAACTTTTACAGAGGAGCAATAGAAAGCATTCTGACTGGAATCATTACAATGGGATGTGCACGGCCCAGGACAAGAGGACTATGCCACAAGTGATCTACGAGCATCAGTGGTATTGGACAGATGAGGTGCCTGCGCAGAGACCGAAGGATACTAAGAGACATTACCCACCTTAGCTACAGCCTGTTCACACTGCTGCTGTCTGTCAAACAATACAGAAGTATCTGCTGCTGTACCACCAGATGACAGAACAGCTACTTTTTGTTGTGGCTCTGTGTTGTTTGTGTGTGTGCAGCAAAAAGGAATACAAATGTAAATTTTGTTGTACAACCTTGTGTTTTAAAATGACCATCAAAAACCCTTGCACCTTGAACGCCTTACCAGGTACTGCATTAAATCAGTGATTAACGTAGATGAAGATTTTTATTATTTTTTTTTTTTTACCTATGCCAAGAATCTAAACCATAATCCAGATGTCATCCTTAATTTGATTGCATTTTTGTGCGTTCACAAACCGCTAGCCCCACAACCCCCATACCCCCTGACACTCTGCCAGTGAATGTACACATTCAACATGTATCTTTTCCGGTGTGTCTCTCTGGAGCTCTGCCCTCATGCAGCTGCAGGCACACCAGTAACTTCATCTCTGCTGCAGCTGCTGATTAAACACCTTTCTTCTGTTCCATTGTCACACAGTTTTTCAGGACTTTTCATGTGACTTGGGATTTTACTCTGTAAAGGATGTGACTTAAAATGGAGCAAAGTACAATGTGTTACAGTAACAAAATTAATTGTGATTTGTTACTTCCACCACTGAATGGTACATCATTGCTATGTGGGCTTGTCTGAAGGATATACAGGGCTATGACATTCTCCAGTCAACAGCGCACCACAGTTGAAAGCGTGTCTCCTAGCAACACTGGTCCTCAGATGTCAGTCAACCTTGTTTCAAGTGTCAATAAATGTTTTATTCCTTTTTTGAAATATATCATATATCTTGGAAAAATATGCACCACAACTTCAGAATCATTATTTTCTTACACAAAAACTGAGAATTCAAATTTCATTTTGACTTTAATGGTTACAGTTCTCACAGCAACAGCTCAGCTCAGTGTTGGTGTTAGGAATGAATGGGTGACGTAAAAATAAGATTATGATTTAATTAGTTTAAATGAATGCAATAACTGTTCTCCTAATGGCTGCTTTCCTTTTTGAATGTAAAACTTTGTAATAAAAGCATGAAGACCTGTAAAAGTTGGCATACTGTAAATTCAAATGTTTTAGTAAAGTATGTTGCAACAATAAAATAATTTAATCAACATAAATAGTGGAGGTGAAGAGGCTGTGGTTGTGGTATTCTTACCCTAGCCGAGGCGCCCCAGTCCTTGGCAGAGGTGGTAGAAAAAGCTCCTTGCAGTTTTTCTCGACCAGTGACTCAGATGCAAAATAATCCACAAAACTCTCTCATTCTTTCTACCTTTCCTTACTCGTGGTATCTTTCTCTGTCTCTTGACTTGCTTACAGCTCTTTTCTGCTTCCGCTCCTTCTCTCTGTCGCCATACACATCTTCCTTTATCTCTCAAGGCTCTTTATGACTCTCTCTCTTTCTGGTTTTGGTATGTGGTTCTCCAAATCCCCTTGTTGATGACTTTTTGTCTGCAGAGTTGACTCTCCTCGACATTCAGTGACACAGAAGAGAGTTTGTCTTTCTGTCAGTATCACAAGCCACCTAGATTGGTTTCTATTAATCTGGCATTGTGGCTTTGGAGTATGCATGCGTGTGTGTGTGCATATAATGAAACTAACCACCTGCCCCCCCTCAGCCAACAGTTCTCACTGAGGAAGTAGCTGTGGTTAGAGTGAGCGAAATGGAGGGAGAGGGCGTTGTGGTGTGTGTTTTTGATCGCCCATATGTGCATTTGTGGTTTGTGTGTGTGTGTGTCTAGCAGGGGTTACAGAGTGAGTGAGTCACCTCTACTTCACCAAGGCTCACTGCAGGTCAGAATGTTAGACCGCTGTGACCACTAATGTGTGTGTGTGTGTGTGTGTGTGAGCTTGATGAAGGTCCAATAATTCAGGTCCTAATAATATTAGAGATGGACTACACTTCTCTCCTCAACTTAGTGACTGCACTGCTTTATATATATATACGGTGGCGCAGTGGTTAGCACTGTCGCACGGGAGGTAAAAGCTGGTTAGAGTGGGTTGGGGGTTCGATCCCCGGCTGCCCCCGTCATGTCGAAGTGTCCTTGAGCAAGACACTGAACCCTAAGTTGCTCCCGATGGAGACCAGCACCTTGCATGGCAGCTCGGTCGCCATTGGTGTGTGAATGTGTGAGTGAATGGGTGAATGAGACTTAGCTGTAAAGCGCTTTGGGAACTGTGAAGGTTGAAAGGCGCTATATAAGTGAGATCATTTAACATTTATCATTTATATATGGGGTGCACACGACTAACAATAATACTTAAAGGGGAATTCCACTGATTTCTCGTGTCAATGTCAATTTATTCACCTCCACCTCAAACTCACCTCCTACTCAGCATGTGGACACTGTTATATAATGTGTTCTGCGGTTTTTGGAGGAGCTTTGTCAAGTCTGAGAAAATAACCCGAATGATGTCATAGTGATGTCATCAGGGTTTAGTGTTTGGGGACTACAGATTTTTAACAGAAAGCCTGCATTATAAACTTGACATTATAAATGACTAAGGTAAGGTAAGCGGACCTTGATATTCTGATACAGTTACAGAACAGAAAAGTTAGAATTAATGCAATTTGTTGCCTTTAATAATATTAAAGGCATATTCCGATAATAATAATAATATTCTGAAGCATTTTAAACTTTGCCCGAATTTATCTGTGATGTGTTTGATTTTTCTGCTACCAGATTATTCTGAGATTTGTTGTGTTGTTTACACGGCAACAGCCATCCACCAGGTGCAACAAGATGTGCAAGATGTTTGTTTTGGAAACTACTACTGATGGCAATGTCAGTGATAGATGGTTTATTGAATGTCCCATAATAGTTTCATATAAAGGTTCCAGAAACAACTGGTTTGCATTTGGGTCATTTATGTGTTAATGTCATTTTCACTTGAACATGTAGAAGAAAGCACATGGTATTACTGTTTCTGAAACCTCTCCTGTGTATTTGAATCCTGCAGTGTGGGTGTGGTGCAGGGGCTCTGAGGGCCCCTCAGCCAGAGCCTCTGTTTAAAGTTTAAAGTCAGTTTATTATCACTTGCTGACAATATATAAGAGCTCAGTAAGGATAAACAACATCAGCTTCAGCAGTCTTACTGTTAGAGAGCATGGAATTATTCTACATGGTGTATGTGAGTGTGTGCAATCAAAGTTTTAACACGTATCTGTAATCGGCCTTTTGAGTAGAGGGTTGACAGAGTGCAAACACACACACACACACATGCCCACAAGCAACTTGACCCACAAATCCACGCCTCCTTACACCTCAACACCTGCACTGACACACTTCTACCCCTCCTTAACTCCACCTCTGTTACCTCAATACACACAGACAATGCCAGGACAGCTGCTGCCCCGCCTCAGGAGGTTTAGGTTTCTGATGCACCCTTACATCAAACTAAATCTGATCATCTTAAAGACTGTCTATACACTCACTATTTGGTTTTGAACACATCTGAAACCACAAAAATACCCAGTAAAACTGACGTTTGGTGACACACTTGGTGACATGATCGTTGTTTTACTTTTTTGCGCATTTAGTCACATGCGCGCTATGTCTAGAAAAACAAAAAAGTGCAATGTTTGAAGAATTCAGTCTTTCTGTTTTTGGAGGACTGAATGGATGAAGCACCCTATTCAGGTAGCTCTGTTGTACTGTTCAGCCACTCAGCATTAAGCATTGTACTGGATCACTGCCCTACATTGGAGCTTGACTGAAATCTTTCTGGACAGAGGGTAGTTGAGGACTGGGTGGATGTCCTACTGTCTGTCCTGGGAGAGCTCAGTGGGAGGCTGCTCACCCGCTGGTCCCTGACCCCTCCCAGACACAACATGACCTCCAGCTGCAACTTCCTGGGTCATACTGGGGTCAGACACCAACCTAGGGGGCTGAATCAGCTATCATTGTGAGTAAGTGAAATTTGTTTGGCCAGACAGTAAGTTAACCAACTGTGTGGTATTAAGCATGAGTCTTTAAGATTCATTTATTTTTGCAAAATAAGCAAAATAAGCATTACCTGGATATAAAGGAGAAAATGAATAAAACAAAAGCTATAGATTGTTCTAAAATACAAGTACATAATTAATTTTGTCCATTTTCCCTTCTGAACTGTTCTACAGCCATGCATGGTCGTTCGTCAGGTGGTCCACTACTGTGGTCCTGAATGGGTGGACATTCGTGGTCCCCAGATGATAAATCCTAATGACTTTGGTGATTCCCCAACTTTTCCTGTAGTGTCACCATGAGGTTTTGAGTGAACTATCTGTGTTGTCATGAAATTTGGTTCAGGCATTCATGTTCCTGACTTTTCATCAGGTTTCATCACTTCACATCACATGACCAAATACCTGCAGAACTACTGACACTTCCGTGCATATTAACATGCTAAAAGTGGTAAACATTACACCTGCTAAACATTAGCATGTTAGCATTTATCTTAAAACACTGCTGTGTCTAAGCACAGTCTCACAGAGCTGCTAGCATGGCTGTGGACTCTTAGGTAATTTCCACCCCTGTAGTTCCATTCATTGGGTCAAGGGAAAATATACATTGTTGGTCAGGTTCAGGACTTTTTATAGACTGACAGTTTTGGTGACTGCATCCTGCATCATCAGGATCCATGAGGGGAAATCAAATTCTGGTGATTGACAGCAGGTCATGCAGCGCTTTAATGCTTCTTATATGTTATCTAGTGTCAAAAAGAGCTAACAGATTATGAGCATAATTAGTATTATTAGACTACAAATTGACTGCATGTTATGGATAATAGGTGGACTCTTGTAGGTTACAGCAATATTCTGGGAGGTATTACTGAGAGATCGCTACCTCACTTTCTTTTAAATGGACTAATACCCAGACTACTGCACGACAGACTGCAGTTTCAGGAAACAAAAAAAGACCTTGAATGTTTCTGGTTAATATATTTCCATCTTGAGATCACTAAGCTGCTGACAGTGTAAAACAAGACACTTACAAATATGGCTGGGAAATGCATGCATTGGGAACAGGTTGTATAATCACTAGACTCATCATCATTAGACTCCACAGTGCATTTTCACATCTGAAAAAATGCCTAAAAAAGACTCCACACCAGCCCTCACAAACATGAAACTTAAATGAGCTTGTCCCCTAGCAGTGTGACGTAAGAGCTAAATACCAGGTTGAAAAATGTAGAAATGAAGTGAGACGCAGTGATGAAAGAAAAGCAGAAGGGGAAGTTTGGTCTAATCCTCCCCCATCCCCTTCTCTCTCTTTCTCCTCCTCTTCTGACTCCCCCCCCCCTCCCCTCCTCCTTGTCATCCTCTACACCCCACAGAGCTCCCACGACATCAAACCCCATCATGTCTAGACCCTGCTCACAAGTGTGTGCGTGGGCTCATCGCTGTGTGTGTTCTTACCAGCTGCTAAAATACAACAGTTGAAGTGGCCTTTGGATTTATCAACAAACAAAACCAAAAAAAAAAAAGGCAAGTGGATTCAGAACTGGATGCTGTCCAATGGCAGGCTTCCTTCATGGGCTACCATTCAACTGAATGGCCTACATGGCCAGAGTTTGAATCATAATTTCAGGCTCTTCTTCCTCACTCATGTCCTTTGAGCAGACAGAGCCTCTTGGCTCAGCTCCATCAAACTAAAGAGTATGCTGTCTGTAAATATCAGAAAGGCCTACTCAGTGTCTGCTTTAGCAACTTCAGATCAAGGAACATCTGCTGAGCGGCTTCATCATCCTTCAAACACTATTGATGATCTGACTCTGTTTCAAACATTAAATACTCTCCCTTCTGTTAGGAAAGCTAACTGGCTGGACCCCAAAATGCAGACACAAGAATACAGGCAGAGCAGGTTCAGAGTTCTGAAACAATGATTTATTGTTAAAAGGAGAGGAGAGGGAGTTCCGGGGGATTCGTAGTGCAGGCTGAATGCCGTGGTAACTGAAGCAGGCGTGAGCCAGAGAGAAGGCTGAGGTGAGAGGGGGTTCCGGGGGGGATCGTGGAGGAGGCTGGATGCCATGGTGGTTGGAGCAGGCGAGGACCGGGGAGAGAGCCGACAGGGCCGGAGATCCACAGGAACGGAGCGGAGACAGGCAGGCAGGTGCAGGTGAATTGGAGTCTGGGAGACGAAGAGAGAACAGGCATAAATCACAGAATATGAACAGGTTATCTTGAGCACAAGGAGCCACACAAATTACCACGGTATGGTAACGGACGATCTGGCGACGAGTGGAGAGCTGAGCCGGTCTTTTATACTGGAGTGGTGTAGATGGCTTGATTGGATGATCTGAAGTAGGTGTGTGATTGGCGCAGGTGTGTAGTCAGGTGAACTGGAGTAACCTCCTTGTCTCCGCTCGGTGGCAACTCTCCAAGACAGACAGGGGGAGACAAACACACACACGGGAGAGGGAGAGAGAAGAAATACAGGGAGACAAACTGGGGATCCTGACACCTTCAAGCTGAAAAAAAAGTTCTAGAAACATTTCTGAACCCAGCATGATGAAGTTGACATTGTCGGACATCTTGCATCACTGTAGCACACAGGAAAGAAAGGGAGACTCTGAATCAGGCCCCAGAGTGGGTCCTTATTCAGGTGGTATTTTAGGTTTTTGGCAGAATAATTCATCCCTAGTGGAGTAGTAGAGTATGTGTTACCCAGAGCTGGAGGAACAGAGGAACATCAGGGATTTATTTCCCGAACAGACTCTGTCTCTCCTTCCACCCTGAAGCACTGTGCTGATCAGCTGTCTCACTGAAGACTCAAGTCCTCCACCGTCATCCCATATTTTCTGAAGGTAGTGTGTGACATTGTATTTGTATGTAGTCAGTGCTGTCATATGCTACTGTGATGAATGCTCATGACCTCAAATGATGAAGTCAGACAGAGGGGAGGTGAGGAGGGGTGGTGGGAAAGGTTGAAGTGAGAGCGGAGGACGGCAAAGATGGCCAGCTGTCTGCTCAGTGTGAGAGAGCACAGTTAGTCACCCTCTTCCTCCCATACACACACATAGCAGCTGTCCAGTAACTACACCCTTGTTCACTAAGGTGAACTTTGACAGTCTGAACTTAGATCTGTCAGTTTATGCACCAAACACCACAGATCACCTCTCCATACAGGTGTCACTTGGAACACAGCGACACCTGGATTATTAAAACAGACTTGCTATTACCTCCAGTGACCACAGGTGTCGCCAAATCACCTATGCCTCATATATTTATGATTATGACTCGGAACCTGGTTTATCAAAAAAGTCTGAGGCACCAGTTGAATTTTAGGATGAAATATTCATTAACAATTTACAGAGTGTAAGCTGCCTGGGAGCATTTCTTCTTCTTCACATAGAACCTGTTTGTTATCTTGGTAACTCGTGATCTGAGTATGTACAGACTAAGTCACATCAACTGGACTTGAGGTTTCCTTTTACTCTTTAGTCTCTCCACTCTGTCTGTGGGGGAACTTGTGGGTGACCAAAAATGTTGTTTCAGTGTGTGTGTGTAATTGTGCAAACTGGGGCTAAATAGAATTGTCTGTATAGTGGGTCAGATCATTTACCAGGAGACGCACACTGACTGGGTTTTTATTCCTCTGTTCCACTGAGCTCTGATGATGCCATCATTCAGCCATCCTGTTGAACAGTGTGTGTGTGTGTGTGTGTGTGTCTCAGTGTAACAGATGTCAATGATGATGAATTGTCTGAACAACACTGCCCTGGAAGAACCTCTTTTGTTCCACCGATGGGACAAACATAACTGTAGAGGTGTGTGTGTGTGTGTGTGTGTGTGGCTGAAGACAAAAGCAGATGATCAGAGATATATAGATACGCCTCATTATGAAAGTAAGAGGACTAGTGGGAAAATGTGTGTGTGTGTGTCTCACAGTGATGTGAAGGAGATTCCATCACCTCCATATTGGTGACTCAGCAGCAGGAGGGAGATTCTTCCAGTAAAACACCTCCTCCTGAACACACACACACACACACACACACACACACACACACACACACACACACAAACACACACATTCACGCAAGTGAAGCAGTGAGATGTTGAAATATATTATTAATATATTATAGGCATTTTAATTGATATTTCTATATATTTATATATGAGTTAATGAAGAAAAAGTCCTCAGATTCTTTGCCAATTCAACAAGTACAAGTTCTGTGTTCATAATCCTAATTAAGTACTTAAAAAAGTAAAAGTATTATCAACAAAATGCACTTAAAGTATCAAAAGTAAGATGAATCAATTCAATTCAATTTTCAATTCAAAGGCTCTATCAGCATCAAAATTTCCAAAACAATGTTGCCAAAGTATCAACATACACTTTGTCCAGTACACAATAACAGAAATATGAACATTAACACAACATTAAAATTGATATATATTAATTATATTTTTAGTTTTGTGTGTGAATTGCTGTAGTAATGATGCCTGAGAATTTACTGTTTCAGTTTACCAGTTTGTACTGAAGTAAATGATGATGATGATGAATCTTTTTTGTGACTTTGTGATTCAGGTATGAAAACTTTACACAAACACAAATCAAGGAACCTGAGATTTCCACTATGTCAGTATATAAATATCCACAGTACATCTGACAATAGGACACATGTACAGTATTTATAATTATCTAACACAGGGTCACCTATGACTTTGTTACATTTTTATTTTAGATCTTGTTTTCTGTATGTTTTATTATTATTATTATTATTATTATTATTATTATTTGGGATCCAAACTGAAAACAGCCCTCTGTTAAACAAGACAGGGCCACATTGGTGGGAGCGAGTCGTTCAAGATACTGGTGAGACAATGAAATACATGATTTCACAACTCTCACTTATGACAGCTACAACTATTTTATATTCATAATCTTGAGGTAGAAATACAACGTTCACATTACAAAGTAATCCACCAAGAATGTGTGTGCGCATGTATATGAACACGTGCTGATGGACTGGCTCCATTCAAATGAATGAGAGAGCTGCACTTTTTCATGCTGGTCTGATGTCTGTCTGAACCGTGTCTCATCTCTCACAGTGAGATCTAAGACCAGATCTAGGATTGATGACCACAGATTTCACGATTGACAGGTTTGGTCTGGGACAGTCCAAAATCACACAATGAGAGACCTTTAGCTAATGGAGGGCAAAGCTGTCTGGGTGTATCTTTGTTCATTCTTTTGAGTGGAAACACTGCACTGAAAAGGTTGTGATGGCAGATTGAAGTAGATATAACTGATGGAGCCTTTGATAATGAACTCTACATTACATTAAGCTCACATGTACGTTTGGAGTGAGCCTGAAGAATAATTTCAGTGCACTTTCATAGTTTGACTTTTGCTTCAAAGTCTATGGAACTGGACACCATCAGTGTAAATGGACAGAATATACGCGATCCAAGACATGCAGTATTATTACCAAACCCTCACACACACACAGAAGCATTATGCCATCTAAGGCTAATGAGGTGATGACTGTCTGAGCATTTATTGTATCTCTCTCTCTCTGTCAGTATAGAGATCGGGGGTTGGCAAACAGAGCATAGCAAGTGTGATAATTGGTCCCATGTGGTTTTCAGGAGTATATTTCTGTGTGTGTGTGTGTGTGTGTGTGTGTTAAAGGTTTTGTTTGTTTGTTTATTTGGTCTTTTTAGAGAAGAGGTTTTTGTTTTTTTCTACCATAGCACTTTCAAATAAAGTTGAAGTCCACAAAGTTCACAGTAACTTGGTTTAAAGTGAATGTTAGAGTGAGGGGGGAGGTGGAGACAGGTAGAGGACCACAGTGACAAAAGGAGGACTAGAAAGGGCTCAGTGATGTTAAAAATAGCTGTTAGTTTGTTGTCTAATTTTGACTTTGTTCTTGACAAAATGACTATAAAAAATCTTAAAAAAAGTTATTTTTTAATGCACATTCAAATCAACGCTGACACCTTGTTATTTATTCTATAAATGAGTTCATATGAAGTCTTTTCATTGGAGAAAAGGCAGAGGAAGTCATCTACCAAGTGTCTGGACCGTGATGGTATAGGGTTAGGACTGTCCTTGACGAAAGAAAAAACTAACTATTTAGCTTAGGTTAGTTACTGTCGTAAGTGACATGATCTGGATGTCTCCTCTGATTAGCAGCGTATCAGCGACAGCATATTGCTGTAACAGTTAACATTTTAACCTGTTCCTTTCCACATAACAGGATATTTTTCATATTATTATGAGATATTTTGCTTTCTCAAAAACCATTTCATGTTATTACATAAAGCATTACTTAATTGTGTTATATCACAAAACATTTTCATTATTACACAAAGTTAACTGGTTAAAACAAGATATGTTTCTCATTATAATGACATGCTGACTCATCTCATTAACTTTTCTTGTTATAACAAAACACATTTTTGAAAAACACTGTGGCCTTGATGAATCACATGACACATACGCAGGTCTCTTGTCGTAATCTACAAATTATCTATATTATAGTTTCATATACATATTGTGGAATAACACTTGCATATCATCCATCACTGCCAATAAAAAGATCATTAAGACATCTAAACACCAAACCATTCCTTAGCATTTCCAATCAAGCTTTCATTTTCCTCTTCAGAATGCCATCTCATGACAGCGCCCAGTTCTAGCACTGGCTCCAGAACAGATGTGAGGTTGTGTTTTCACCACAAATCATAAATACAAGACATACATAGTTTATGTATGTCTAGTATAGTGTACGTAGTGTTATTTCTGTATCCCAGCTGTATACAGTGGAGAGGAGAGTTTGTGAGGCTCTCAGTGACCTCTCTTTCACTCTGAAACCTCTAAACCATAAGCATCACATCCCCAAAATCCTTTTCATCAATCAGCGTGAAATAAAACCCTCCGGTAAAGCATCAACAGCACATCACAGAACATGACTGATACTGATGATAATTTATCCTGTCTTATGGTATCTCTTATGACTTGCATGCTATCTGCAATAAATCATAATTTTACTCAACCTGTATTCGTTTCTCATGTTTTCGAGCAGCGGCTTTATTCCATGTACTGTGCTTCCATGAGATTCTTTTAGGTTTCTGTTGTCAAAATGATCATGATAATCATAACCTATATATTTGATATCTTGAAGATGTTTTGCATTTTAAATTAAATATTTTGACATGTTTTGTAATATATACCCTGATAGAATAAAATCTTCCATGTGATCTTATATTTCTATACAAGCAGGTGACAGATGAAAGGACTCCTGTGAAAGTAGACCCTGAAAGCTGGTTGACAAAATGACGCGTTTCCTCTTTACATTGTCGGACTAATCAACAGCCCCCTGAGGAACCAGCAGCATGATGGATTTACGGCTCGTGGGGGTCAGGGCACAGGCGCCCTCCTCCAGTAACGAGGACTAACGCTGCTGACGACTCACTGAGAATTACGACATGTAGTCTGTTTGACATTTATAACATGATTACTAAATTTAAAGCTATGTAGGTTTGACGACACACTTACGCGCGTGTGTGTGTGAATGCTTACGATGTAACGACCACATTTATGATGAGGGTTGGACTGCACTCTTACAGTGTGTGTGTGTGTGTGTGTGTGTGTGAATGCTTACGATGTAACGACCACATTTATGATGAGGGTTGGACTGCACTCTTACAGTGTGTGTGTGTGTGTGTGTGTGCGCGTGTGTTTGGCATTTATGATGTAATTAGTGAATTGTGTGTGTTAACACATTGTTAACCATGTGTGTTAACCATTAACGTACATCACCCCTGCCCCCCCTGCGTTACATTAACGCACCCACCCCCTACTGGACACTTTATCTGGACACTTTACTTTATTCTGGTCACTGCGCTGTTGTTATTTATCTTATCTTATTTTTATTTTTATTCTTATTCTTATTTTAGCTTTTATATTCTACTTATCTGTTATCAAAACAATAGCACCTTCAGACCACAGCAAATTCCTTGTAATGTATGTTACTTGGCAATAAACAGTTTCTGATTCTGATTCTGATTCTGATTAATGCCTACTTTAACAGTCACTTCTATTGTGAAATGTCTAATGATTTTTTTTTGTGTGTGCATGTGTGTGACGGCTTCAACAACATTACGACCTGACATCTGAAATGAGCTAACAGTATTACGAGCTGATTATTTGACGTGGAACAATTAAACCGTGTGGTACAACATCGCTAATGGGTTAATGGCAAAATGGCACACACACACAAACACACATGGATGCACACACGCTCTTGAAAAGAAAGAGTTACATGAATGAAATACTGTACATGCTAACACAAAGACAGTATTTAACTCATTAAATATGTGCTGTATATGTATGTTGTGTTTTGGTATCAGTATTGAAGACTTTATGCTAAATAGCCATCACAGCGTCACAGACAGTATATCAGAGTCTACAGTCACAGAGGAACCACTGAACCTTTGGCATTTCTTTCTCCAAATAAAAGTAAAATGTTCACAGAGCTGTGCATGGGTCGAAAAGGTTGGACCTTACCTGAAATGGACTCATGAAAAACCTAAAAAAAAGAACCAGCAGCAAAGCAGCTCATGAAGATTTTAACACAGTCACTTCACAAGACAAAGTGCTGCACTAAAACTTACACATGTCCTACAAAAGTGTCTGCTTCTGTGGTCCTACTGTACATGCTTGTAAATGTTTGATATTTACACAGAATAAGTGATTTTAATATAGTTTTTAAAAGTGATTAAGCTACTAAGTTTAAATTGTAAAACGTACAGGGTTGCTGATAAGTAAGCTGTTCCCACATTTCTTGCTCCAGTTTGGACAAGGCAGACCCATTTTCATTCACGTAACAGCTATTTTATATGACAAAATATATGTACATTTGTTCACATTTAGAGGGACAAAATTGCAATATCCCAATGTTAAATTTTATTCTAAGATGAACACATCAATCATCAATCTTTCAGTTTTAGATATTAAGATAAATGGATGAAATCTACCACAAATCATCTAGAACCTCAGAGGACAGGACAGCGCCTCCATTCCACAGACAGTGTTTATCAACACAAAGAGGGAACTTTGCGCTTAAAAGACTGTAACAAAGGACTGAAGACACCCACATGGTTTGTCTGATAGGGCTTTTCCATAGCAGGGGGGTTAGCTAACATCTGTGAGCAGTCAAGACCCGCTGGCTATGTGGTAAGTGTTTTTCCACTGCAGGTAAAGTTGTATACCTTGATGACGTGTTTGAGGTGTACCGGTCAACATATTAAATGAGATGAAATAATAAATAAAATAAATAAAAGAGTTATGTATCAATGGTATAAAAGTGACTCAATGGAAGTCAATATAGGTATGAAAAATATGTTTTTAATACATTTGCTAAGAGCAAATGGTATGAATACACATAAGAACATTAAAATAACAATAGAAAGGACATTTGAAAAACATTGTTATGGCTTGGGTTTTTTGGGAATGTACTGTTTTGTAGAGTGCTGACTAATGATCTGCTCCTCTGCATACTGGAACTCCTCTAGCTCCAGGGCTGCTGTAAAATTTGCCTGCGGCTCAACTAGTAATAGGTGAATTTTGAAGAATTTGTCATCATGGTCATCCAATGCATTGTCAACAAAGTTTGAGGTACCTCATGATGTCCTCAAATCTGTTGGCAGGCATTGCATCTGCTATTGCATTTTGACGGAGCCCTGGATTGGAGTACTGGATTGGTTCAACAGGTTGATTCCCAGAAAGACTTTCAACTCTTATGTTGTAAGGCCAAGGCTGTCTTTTCCATTCTGACATGTGTACAGGTTAGTTTGGAAGACAATTTAATCTATACGTTTGCCAGGAAAGAGATTTGAGAAGATCTCTATAGGGTCATCACATGAAGCTTGTACCTTCCCTAAAATGTGGGTGGGACCCCCTCAAACTAATTGTTCTTACACTTCCAGGTTCTCCTTTTCTGTTTCTGTTTCTGAGCCGTCACTGAACTCTCCTCTGTCCTGCATGTCTGGGTTCCCATTTAGTGTGTATTATGGGCTCTGATTTTGATACATTTTCAAATCTATCACATGTCCAGATCTACAGATTGATGAAATTTGAGATGGAAGTTCAAAACAGTTTTGAAACAGTTTTTGAAAAAACATTTTATTGATTATGATTGTTATCAAAGTTGCAGTGTATGAAAATCCTCGGTGTGGCCTACCTTTTGGTAAAAGCTGCAAAGCTGAATGCCGAAAGACTTTTTGACAAACAGATCTTCAGCTGTATACATCCCTCTGTTACAGATACCATTTGCTCTGAATCAACAACCAGCTGCAGAGCTGACAATCAAACATGGAACAATATTACACACACACACAGTCAGTCAGTCAAACAATGGGACACACGCTGGCGCTGTGCATAACGCTTTGGTTTGCTGCAAGTTTGGTGTGGACACACCTCCTGCATCTGTCCACTCTCTCTTTCCTCTCTCTTTTCCTCTTTACATAAAAGCTATTGCTCCAGCTAATTATCAAGTCACACACACACACACACACACACACACGTGCAGCAACCTGATCATTGGTGTGTTAATTGCAGGTTGTTTTCTGACACAAGATCGCCACGCTACCTTCAACACCATAATTATTGACACACACACACACACACAGTGTGTAATTACACGTAAAAGGAGCTAAGAAGAGCAGCAGGTGGCCGCTATATCATATTGTCGGCCGCCCCCTGACATTTAAACATGTCAGGGACACAAACAGGCGAAAAGATTTCAAGAGCTGCTTGATATGTTGAAGATGGTCATTCACTGTGGAGTGTACTATAGTTGTACTCGGCCTTAGAATGTCAAAAAATAAATATCTACATACCTGTAGTCAGTTACATAAAACAACTTTTTCTCAAGTTCGGTGCAGTGAAGAAGCAGATCACTGGGAAGGTCTTCATCAAGTTCAGCGACAAGGTTTTGAACTGCCTGTGATTGAGAGCATGAGTGCAAATAAAATTCATAATTTCCAGCACAGCTTTCATTACGTGGTCTAAATTCAGTTAATTTGACACTTTAACAGCTTGACAGTCATCAGAGTCTCTTTCAGATTGATGCCATGGGTCCTATCTTTTAACGTCACAATGTCAACCAGCTCTTCCTCTTGTGCAGTCTTCTGACACAGGCCATGCACATATTGCCAACTGTGGCTTATCTTGAACGTCGCAGGACTGATCCAAAGCAATGCTGAAATACTGGCATTTCTCAAGATCTGTATATAACTGTGTTTCAGTTGAGCTGTTAATGTCCAATATACTCTGTTTAACAGTGTGCTCTGACAGCTGCAGGTCTGATACAACTTCAAACTGTCATTGGAGAGAGGATAGCAACAACCTCTCTGAGGCACGACTTCATTGTGCAGCTTTTCAGCACGAGCCATGTTCCATGTCCGCCGATATTAAGCCAATGTGACTCTGGGTGCTTCGTAAATGTTCCAAAAAACAAGTCAGTTTCTCTGACTGAGATTTTACCTTGTGCTTGCGAAGTTTGGTGCCTTTGGGAATGTCCTAACCCACGATAGCATGGAGTGAGGTGAAATGGCGCTTGAGGTTTGAAGCCTTCAAATGCGACAGTGAAGTGTAGCATATCAAGCAGAAGGGTTTGCCATCCTGTTCAGGAAAAAAATAAAAATCCTCCCATTCAGATAAAAATTTCCTCATTTTCATATTTGCACTTACCTTTACTCTCTCCTAACTCTGCCATGGCATTTCAGTCAGTAGCCTAGCCTGGTGGATTTTCCAACGAACCTCTGCGCGAACCTCTGCGTGAGTGTGAGTTTGTTGAGGTGAGTTGTTTACTTGGTAAATCACATGATCACAAATATTTCCCAATGAGATAATTCACCACAGATTCAAATGCATATGGATTCACTGTAAATATATTTTGAAAATGTAAAAAAATCCTAATCTATGTAAATTGAGGACACATGGATAGAAGAGCTGTGAGTTGCACAGGAGCATGCAAAGACCCTGCTTTAGGTCATTGCTAATTAATTCCTTTGTAACTTCTCACAGTCACCATGTTTACAGTGTTACCAATGCTAAAATATTTCAATTCAATTCAATTCAATCTTATTTATATAGCGCCAAATCACAAAAAAAGTCATCTCATGACACTTTACAAATAGAGCAGGTCTAGACCGACTCTTTATGATGTTATTACAGAGACCCAACAGTTCCCACCATGACCAAGCACTTTGGCGACTGTGGCAAGGAAAAACTTCCTTTTAAGAGGCAGAAACCTCGAGCAGAACCAGACTCTAGGTGGGCGGTCATCTGCTTTGACCGGTTGGGTTTGAGAAAGAGAGAGGGAGAGAGAGAAAGAGACATAGAGAGGGAGGGAGAAAAGAGAGGGGGAGAGACAGACAGACAGACAGAAAGAGACAGAGAGAGAGAGAGATAGACGTAGAGACACAGATAGACAGACCGACAGACCAACAGACAGACAGACAGACAGGCAGAGATGTATGGCAGCACTAGCAGTAGAAATAGCAGCTATAATTATAATAATACTGGAAATATGACTGATAATAGTAGTTACAGCTGTAATAATAGCTGAGATTAATAATAGCAATAACAGCTTTAATAGTAACAGAACTACGACTAAACATAATAACTGTAGTGATGAGAGTCAGGCAGGCCCATGGCAGCAGCACCCAGGCGTACCAGGACCACGATCCACAGGAACCTGCGAGACGAGAAAGCACAAAGAAACTCTGGGGAAGATATAAAGTTAGTAACATGCATTGGACTGTGATGAATGTGCAAAGATGAAGAGGGAGAGGAGGAAAGCTCAGTGCATCATGGGAAGTCCCCCAGCAGTCTAGGCCTATAGCAGCATAACTAGGGCCAGCCCTAACTATAAGCGTTATCAAAAAGCAAAGTTTTAAGCCTACTCTTAAAAGTAGAGAGTGTGTCTGCCTCCTGGACCCAAACTGGGAGCCGATTCCACAGGAGAGGAGCTTGATAGCTGAAGGCTCTGGCTCCTGTTCTGCTTTTGGAGACTCTAGGAACCACAAGCAACCCTGCATTCTGGGAGCGCAGTGCTCTAGTGGGGTAATAGGGTACTATGAGCTCTTTAAGATATGATGGTGCCTGACCAGTAAGAGCTTTCTAAGTCAGGAGAAGGATTTTAAACTCTATTTAACTCATAGATTTTAGTGCAGCAAAGCTAACACAGGAGAAATATGATCTCTTTTCCTGGTTCCTGTCAGTACACATGCCGCAGCATTCTGGATCAGCTGGAGAGTCCTCAGGGACTTATTGGGACAGCCTGATAATGAGGAATTGCAATAATCCAGCCTAGACGTGACAAATGCATGGACTAATTTTTCTGCATCTGTTTGAGACAGGATCTTCCTGATTTTTGCAATGTTACATAGGTGAAAGAAGGCAGTCCTTGAAGTTTGTTTTCGTGGGAGTTAAAGGACATGTCCTGATCAAAGACAACTCGATTCCTCACGGTGGTGCTGGAGGCCAGGGCAATGCCATCTAGGGTAACAATATCCTTAGATACTGTGTTTCTGAGGTGTTCAGGGCCAAGAACAATAACTTCTGTCTTGTCCGAGTTCAACATCAGATAATTACAGGTCATCCAGGTCTTTATTTTCTTAAGACATGCTTGGAGCTTGGCTGATGAGGTTCTTCTGGCTTGATCGATAAATATAGCTGGGTATCATTCGCATAGCAATGAAAATGTATGGAGTGTTTTCTAATGATATCTCCTAAAGGAAGCATATATAAGGTGAATAGTTTTGGTCCAAGCACAGAACCTTGTGGAACTCCATGACTGACTTTGGCGTACATGGAGGATTCATCGTTAACATGTACAAACAGATCGATCTGATAAATACGACTTAAACCAGCTTAGTGCAGTTCCTTTGATGCCAATTAAATGTTAAATGTCTCTGTAATAGGATATGATGGTCAATGGTGTCGAATGCAGCACTAAGATCTAACAAAACAAGTACAGAGACAAGTCCCTTGTCTGATGCAGTTAGAAGGTCATTTGTAACTTTCACCAGTGCTGTCTCTGTGCTATGATGAGCTCTGAAACCTGACTGAAAGTCCTCAAGCAACTTATTGTCATGTAGAAAATCACACAGCTGGTTGGCGACTGCTTTCTCAAGAATCTTGGAGAGAAAGGGAAGGTTAGATATAGGTCTATAGTTGGCTAAAACCTCTGGATCAAGAGTGGGCTTTTTAAGAAGAGGTTTAATTACAGCTACTTCTGGAACTACTTCAAGGATTCTGTGGAAAGACAATTAGATGTTCAATTTCAAGTCCATATGTCAGAACCAGGTCGAGGGTGTGATTAAAACAGTGAGTGGGTTTCTGTACCCTCTGACAGAAGCCGATCGAATCCAAGAAAGAGATAAATGCAGTACCAAGGCTATCCTTATCAATGTCCACATGAATATTAAAATCCCCTACGATAATGACTTTGTCTGTTTTAAGGACTAAACCTGATAAAAACTCTGAGAATTCAGATAAGAATTCAGAGTATGGACCTGGAGCGCGAATAAGACTATAACGAATAAGACTTGGATTGGATTTCCCAATCCAAATCAATTTCATACATTAACAATGAATCAAATGACCATGTGTACTGTGATAGGCTCACTCATAGTGACTGTGCTACCTGAGGAAATTAAGCTGGCAAAATCAGTTTCATCTTTTAAATCCCTTCTAAAAACACACTTTTATAAACAGGTTTTTATGTGAATCACTCCCACTATTTTCTTTTCTTTTCTTGGCAATATTTGTATGCATAGTTTTGATCTGTTTTAATTTGTTTCTCTGTTTGTTGATGTGTTCTTAGTTGTATTTGTTTATATTTCACGTCATTTCTGAAATATGTTTCATGTTTTTCTGTTGCTGCCTTTGGGTTTTGTTGTATGGAAAAAGTGCTTATTATAGTGACAAATCCACAGAGAATTGTCACTAACTCTGCAGCTCTATGGAGCCTTTTAGCCTCTTTTAGCTCCTAGTTTTGCTTTTACCGCTCTCATAAACAGCAGCAGTAGGCAGCTCTGGTTTTAAGAATAAAGCCACTGTACACAACTCACCCAGCAGTAAACAGCAGGTAGACTATTTAGTAGCTAAAGAGCCAGATATTTTCCCTCAGGAGTTGGTGGAGACCAAAAACAGAGTTGAAACTAGTGAATATTGGATATTTTATTATATACTTCATCAGATGGACACAAATGCAAACGCACAGCGCACAAATGTTGCTCTGAATCTACTAGATGTGTAAATAAGCTACTGTTTGTTTATTTATATGGTATTAGTGTTGTGTTTACAGCTTGCATTGCTCCTAAGTGACCAAAACATCTGTTTATTCAGGTTTAACACGGCTATGATAATTCAACATCACATCTCCATAAGGTGTGACAAAGAGGTGTGGTCCTCAAAGTGAACCTACTGATCAGACTATCATATTTACAAAGAATCATATATCCACAATTAGCCCCAAACATTTACATAGACACCAAATATAAATCAGTCCTAAAGAGTGTGATATAAAAGAGTCTTCTAGATAAAAAGATGTAAATCCTTTAAAGGAAATAAGTCCTATGAGACTAATAATTTGCAATAAAATACCAAACACTAGTAATGAAATGTATAGAAAACAATCACCAGTTAAACGGCACAAAGAGTACTATGGAAAATACATCTATAACTGGCTAAAAGTATATACATTTTAGTTTATATCCTGTGGGCAGTGCATGATAAGAGGTAGCTGAAATGCATAATATAACGTTGACAATATAATCCAACAAAGTGATTATATCCAATATTAATATATTGAATACAGAATAATAACTGTAATAAAATAAGTCCAGTATCACTTCTTCATATCATTCCATTTTACATTTTAATATTCTATTGTGTTCTGTTCTGTTTTATGTTCTATTAACATCCTCATTTGAATCCCAACACTGAAACAAAAGAGATGCTTTCATACTACTGTCTGTTGATTTGCATCTCTGCCCTCATCACTACAGCCTCCTATTACTTGGTCTGTCTTCTCAATTCGACTGTATGTGGATTTTTTTTGTTCGTCTTTAAAAGGTGACATTTTATTTTCAGTAATAATACATGAAAACAGAACTACATTAGTTGCACTGAATCTTTGTAGCAGAACTGATCAGTTCTACACTCTGTTGGAGCTCTTAGTATGTCATTTAGCCACAGGAGCACCAGTGTGAAGATGGAACACACACTGCTACACACACACACACACACACACACACACACACACACACATAGACCACAGTGGTGAAAGGGGTTTTGAGGCCACGGTGTGACTGCCAAGAGGTCTGTGGTGAGTGGCTTGCCGCAATGTTGGATCAACCCAAACACACACACAAGCAATGTGGTATTAGAAAAACCCAACATGAAAAATGTGTGTGTTTGTGTGTGTGCTTTAGTAGCAACAGTTTATAAAATGCAAAACATACTGGACAGCATCCACAACAGAGCCAGTATTCTGCCAGACTCGTATCTTTCCACATCACATTGCTGAGTCTCATCCCTTTGTTTCTAGCAGATTTTTTCTCTTTATAAAGTGTTGTAAGGGATCTTTTTTTGTGTATTTCACCTGACGTGTCCTCTACCTGCTTTGTCCTCTTACATTTCAGTACCAGGTTTCCTACATTTCCCAGAATACTTTTCTGTAGTTATTGTTGGAGACCCCCCCCCCTGTATAAATTAATAAATGGTAAATGATCTCACTTATATAGCACTTTTCAACCTTCACGGTTCCCAAAGTACTTTACAGCTAAGTCTCATTCAGCCACTCACTCACCAATGGCGACCGTAGGGCAACGTAGGGTTCAGTGTCTTGCTCAAGGACACTTCAACACGACGGGGGATCGAACCCCCAGCCAATCTAACCAGCTTTACCTCCCATGCAACAGTGCTAACCACTGCGCCACCATGCCGGCCAACTGTACGTGGAGCGCTATTGTGTACAAACTAAATAATTTTATTAGCAAGCAACTACAAAACTCAAACATGAGTAAATCATTATTAACATTAGCATTTTCTAATTTGTAGCAGCAGAGCAGCAGACAAAACAAGATAAAAAAAGATACATAAACAGAGAGAAGGTAGATTGGAGTGAAAAGCAAGAAAGATGAAACCCACAGATGTTGGGCTGAACATCCCAGTGTGGTTCAGGAGAGCCTATCACTTCCTGTCTCCCTCCTTAGCCACTCATGTCCGCCTATCTGGCTGAGTCCCATGGCTCCACCTAGCCCTGTTGTGTTTCTGTGGAAGTATGTTTGAGCATCATGTTAAGTCTGACTTGGTTTACATCAATAACAAAGCAAAAACACACAAAGATGGTCAAATTATCAGTCATATTTCCAGTATTATTATAATTATAGCCGCTATTTCTACTTCTAGTGCTGCCATGCATCTCTGTCTGTCTGTCTGTCTGTGTCTCTACGTCTATCTCTCTCTCTCTGTCTCTTTCTGTCTGTCTCTCAAACCCAACCAGTCAAAGCAGATGGCCGCCCACCTAGAGTCTGGTTCTGCTCGAGGTTTCTGCCTCTTAAAAGGAAGTTTTTCCTTGCCACTGTCGCCAAAGTGCTTGCTCATGGTGGGAACTGTTGGGTCTCTGTAATAACATTATAAAGAGTCGGTCTAGACCTGCTCTATTTTGTAAAGTGTCATGAGATGACTTTTTTTGTGATTTGGCGCTATATAAATAAAATTGAATTGAATTGAATTGAAAAAAATTTGCAAAACAGACACCAAATGCCTCAAAAGAACTAGTTGCACATTTAGCAGCAGCATGTTGGCAGACAGCAGTCCAAGAGGAGGAACAGAGCAGCACGGTGCAGCACAGCTCTCAGTCTTCCAGCTGAAGTGGTCGGCAGAAGACAACAGGGATACTATAATCTAGGATTAGATAGCAGAGTTCAGCTCTGTTTTCTGAAATGATTTTGTGATGCTTACTGACCATTGTTTGTGATTATCTCAAACTTCTGTTGCAGAACTTCTTTGTTGTACAAAGACTCAGCGAAGAAAAGCTGGTCAATTCCAATTATAATCTTAGTCTGGAGTCTGTTGTTTTCCAAAAGCCGTTCTGGTTTGTTTTACGCACTGTGGGTATGTTTGCTGTAATGCTGTATATTTGCTTACAAAGTGGTTGAAACCACTTTAACAACATAATAATGAAACCACACAACACATTCCTTTGAACTAGTCAACATGATTTAATGTTTAATCTTACTTCTTACTTACAGTATCTCAGACTAAACACATTGTAAGTGCAGTGCCTTGCTCAAAGATGAAAACTATCATATTGATAATGTATTTCTGTATAAAGCTGTATTCCAGTGCAAGTTCATGTCTCCCACTTCAAGAAAAAGAAATCTGTTATATTTCCATCAGTGGGGGTCAACGTGGGCTTTAGGGATCTGGGATGAGGTTCCAGCAGGACTTTGGTAAGGTAGTAAGATCCTGAAGCTGTTTTGCATTTCCTGTAGCGACTGCAGAGTCCTGGCAGGGACTTTATGTATTACTGGAATATCCAGTTGTATCCAGCAATTTAAACATCTGCTTTCAATATTATGTGAGCTGCTACTAGCTAATTGTTGAACAACAAACAAGCCACACACATATATTTGATTTTAATGGCAGCTACCAACTGTTTAAATGAAAGAAATTAAACACACGCACACGCACACACACACACACACACACACACACACACTTTTGCTCATTCCAGCATTCACACAAACATCATGACTTTAATGAATAAGCAGTGTTTATAACCCCATTGCTCTTATAATTAATGTACCTTGTTTTCCCATCTCTCTCCCTCTCTCTCTCTCTCTCTCTCTCTCTCTCACTGTTTCCTTTAACCCCTTCACCTTCTTGTAAATTCTTACTCATCACTGACTTCAGTGAACACACTGATTGGGATGCAGGAAAACATGTGAATGTTGACTCATGTTACACATATCATGGTGTGGGGTAGCGGCTGTTAAACTACGTGACTCATCCTATTCATCCAATGTGTGTGACCTACCTCAGCAGCATGGATTGGGTTTCCAGTGGCCCCTACAGGTCAGAGATGGCATAGCAACATAAAGTGTCAACACAAACATGAAAAAGGCTTTTCTAGTTGATATTATAAACATGAGGGAAGATTATAGTGAAAAAAAATAGCCATTAAACAAACAAATCTGGCAGGAGTCAAGAATTGCTTTTTCCCTCTTATTTTTAGCATAATGATAGGCAGAATAGGATTGCATTCATCCATGGCAAACAGTTTTCTCATTTTATGAAATATGAAGTAATTAATATCTAACTAGGTTGTGAGACTTAGGAGAACAAAACAGTATCATCTCAAGGTCCACTTAGTTGCTTGCTCTGGAGGTTTTGGCTGCATCTCACAGTCTTCTTCAGCAGACTGAGTAACCACGCTGAGCATCTCCAGGACTTTAGCATTTTACAGTTTTTGGACTCAGGGCGTTACTCTGCGCACCCTGATAATCTCTATCAGTGTTTGAAATGAAGAAAATCTGGAAAAACTGTCGATTTCAAGGTTGACAAAAATAGTGAAAACATAAATTTAAAAAAATTACAACAACAATTAGTCGATTAATTGATTAGTCAATTGTTAGAAAAATATGACTATGTTAATAATGAATGCCAAAAAATATCTGGTTCTAGTTTATATCTTGTTAAGATTCACTGCTTTTCTGTGGTAAATGGTAAATGATCTCACTTACATAGCGCACTTCAACCATCACGGTTCCCAAAGCTCTTTACAGCTAAGTCTCATTCACCCATTCACACACCAATGGCAACTGAGCTGCCATGCTAGGTGCTGGTCTCCATTGGGAGCAACTTAAGGTTCAATGTCTTGCTCAAGGATTGGACAAGGATTGAACCCCCAACCTGCTCTAACCAGCTTTACCTCCCGTGCGACAGTGCTAACCACTGCGCCACCATACCAGCCTGCTGCTTTAAGTATTCTTATTCTATAATTCTATTGGCTACTTTTGCAATGTGACACTGTAAAAGCCTTTGCTATCTGTATGTCAAGATGGACTGTTTTCTGGTCATATATACTATGCTGATGCTGTCGGTCACCTGGCTTTTTACTGAATTGATGCCTTTAAATCAAGTGATGTAGTCTGTCTGTGTTCATATTGCCGTTTACTTGTTGAACTCCTGCATGAATTGAAAAGACTGTGTGAGGATGCTTCTCTTTTTAATATTAGTCACATATCTATATTTGCACCCACTTTGCAGCTTATCTGTGTTAAAGATGGGTGTTTATGGGATGGATAGTTGTCAAGTACTATGCTAAACTATGTATTCATTTTTTACTATGTCTAAAATGATTGATAGATACATATAGATTGTGTATACCTCATTACTGTAATTATTATCTGTAAGATGCTGCAGAATGACACTTTTCAAGCCCCTAGAGGGTTTTAAGGTAATTCTCCTTCACACATTCGCTTGCAAATTATATACTGTATTTTTTTTAAATGTATATGAGTAAATATAGAAACTAAAATTAAACTGAACAAAAAAGCTAATTCTGCATTCGACTAACAGGATCGCAGTCACACAGGAAGAAGAAAATAACTCAACAAACAGCGAGGGTGTGTGACTCTGTGCCGATTGTGAGCACTGACAGTTATATGATGCAGGCTGAGAGGCAAACAAAAAGAAACAACAGCAACAGAAAGAAATGCATGAGTGTGTGTGTGTGTGTGTGTGTGTGTAGCCACAGACAGCACGTCTCCTTGTCTGCTGCCCCTCAAATAAATTCTGCGCTGCTGTTTTTCCACTAATACAACTACTGGAACAATCAAATATATTGACCAACACACACACACACACACACACACACACACACACAGTTCCTTACAACTGGTCAAATATGCAACATTATCTGGTCACATACTGGCTCCACTATGGACACACACACACATTCACATTTAAATAGAAACAGTGATGTACAGACACACACTTGATATACACATATAGACTCAAACACACACACACACTGACATACAGTACACACTCACACAAACTCTGCGTCTGCTGGTCTAGGCCCATTGATCCCAGGTTCGGTGCCACAGAGCTTTGAATCCAATGCTGATAAGAAACACACACACATATACAAATACTCATAGACACACACACACACACACACACACACACACACACACACAGGGCAGACACATAGACTCCAGCCACAGCTGTAGTTGCATTTTTTAAACGTTTATAATCTCAACTTCTGATGCTGGGAGGAGATGTGATGCCTCCATTCAAAAAAGTGTAAATTTAGTGCTTTTTTGTCTATTAGTGTCCTAGTCTCTCGTCACTGTGAATACCTGGTACAGTGGAATGTACATACTCTTTAACCCTTTCATTGAGCTAACCATACTATAAACTGAAACTACTGGATAATATTGAAATAGAAGAAAATGTTGAAATTTTAGTTAGCAGTTTCCCAAGGTTTAGTAAAGGTTTATTCTTTAGCCAATTTACATGGAACCATTTTTAGTATTCATTTTGTAGTGTTTGAACACTAGCTACTCTGAGGAGGTAATTCGCTGCTTTGATGCCATTGTTATATTGTAATTGTAGCGATCCAGCTATCCATGCTGAGGACTGATCAGTGCAATATTTTTCAAAAGCATCAAATTCTGCTTTCTGTAGTCCATAAAAGTCTATTAAAAGGTCTATAAGTCTATAACCTCTCCTAAGATTGTTTTCAAGAGAGAACCAACATTATGAGGATGCAAAAATGAACCTTTGTGCTAACATAACGGTGTGTAAACCACCTGTCATGTCCACAGAAGCATACAGATCACAACTGCTGTATGCCATTAGATGAGCTAGTTTGGACTGACTTGTAGCTAAGCATTTTTATATTCATCATATTTTGTTTTATATCAAACCTACACTGTTCACCAATGTTGGGCCACAGTTTACTCAAAAATGATAGAAGACATTGACACTGATTTCTGATTAGCTCTGGTCTCTGTTGACCAATCGCCGCCTTGACAGTGCTGACTTTTGAGACCGGAGAGCCCAAAACAGAGGAAGCTATTGTAGCTTACTAGCTGCGAATATGAGCTTGCTAACTGCTAACTTACAGTTAGCAAGCATGTTGGCTAGCTAATTTGATTTACTCCACTTTATCCAGTTTATAATCTAAAAAAATGAATTTTTTTAGATAATAACCTTTATTTCAATGGCATTTTAATGACTATATTTCCAACAGGTAACAGGTTCTACAGGACCTCCTGGTATTTATTAGATATTAAAATGTGCAATCCTTTACATACATCAGTGTTGCTATGTGGGTTTACAACACTCCTCTTGGACCTCCGTCTGGAAATGTTTGCTCACATATGTATGGTGAGCCAAATAAACTGAGCATCCTTTTGGCATGACGCCTCATCTGGGGAAATCTGGATTTTTTAAACCCCTGTGGATCTCTGACAGTTGCTTCACAACAAATGATTTCATGTGTGCATACAAGTCCAACCTTCCCCAGCAAGCTGTTGTTCAATGTGTTCAGATGGCCAGTGGAATCAACGAAAAAGTGCCCTGAAGCTCCCGGTGATTAAGCACTCTTGATCGGATGAGATTATTAGTAATCTAGTAGCAGTAGTAGTAACGGTAGTCATCACATCAGCCAGCTGGCGGTTCTAATGCATCCTGATGTATGAATGCAATGCAATTTCACGGCTTTACTGCACACATGGCCAGAGCGCCATCCGTACACAGTGTAGTCCTTTTGACATTGTGTCTGGAATCTCCTGCGATTTCTGTCCACCATCTTTCCTGGTACTGCTGCCATGTCTGGTGTCTGTGACTGGAAAAGCCTTGTTGGTATATAAAGAGTGCGCATCAGTCTAAACATATAGTGATAGCGACACCTAGCACTCACAACAGGAACTACAGTTTAATATAGTCAGCAGGCCAAATATAAATTGAAGTTTAAAACAACTCACAGGCCATTTAAATGAAGGTGTCTGGCTGCACTTGGCTTGCGAACCGTAGTTTGGACTACTCTTGTCTAAACATTTTTAATTTTGCCCGACCCCCTGCCTGGTAGTCTGACTCACCGGATGTAGGCTGCTGGGATACGTTTGGTGACTATTTCAGTCACCATTCTCCTCCCCTTCCGCTCTCTGCACATTACTGTTTTCAATGTCCCCGTCGCTATGTGAAATACATCAACAACCTCAAAGCTAGCAGCCTAGATGCTGAAAATGGCAAGTTCTGACAAATATTTGGATCATCTGTGGTTAGCTCCTCCAGAGCTAAAGTATAGGTAGGCTTCACCTCTAGGACACTGTAGGGCATAGTCTACATACATCGTTTACTATTTTATGTCACGTTTTCTTTAGCAGGGATTTAACCATTTTAATGTCAGGGCTCACCTCCCCCCAGCAATTTTTCCCCCTATCCCATGATCCCATGGAATGACCTTCCTCCAAAGTGTGGAGATAGGTCTGGCTATGCAAGATTACCTGCCTGGTTACAGCAGGACTGTATCCTGAACATTATTCTACAGTCTCAATATGTGTGCCATTAAATAAGTTACTCATATTGTCACTATGACACTGAACAGGTGTGCGCAAGTTCTTTGGTCGGATTGGAAACAGCAACACAGAGCGTCGGCATGCTTTTCTATCTTTTCTAACTGTCATGTTTACATCATGTCTTAGCCTAACAGGCTGAAGTAGCTGGCAGCAGTATTTCTCAATGCTATGTTTGGCATGCATCACCATCTGTCTTCAAATGTGACAAAAAGTCTCCACGAGGAGGACGGAGGGAGGTGGGAGAGAGAGAGAGAGAGAGAGAGAGAGAGACTGATGGCATCACTCTGTTCTCCCTGCGGACGACTGAAACCCTTTTAGGACTGTCTCTCTCTTTCTCTGTCCCTCCATCATCTCTTTCTCCAGTTTGTCCTGTTTGCTACCCCCCCCCCCCTGCCCCCCCCCCCCCCCCCCGCGCCCAACCCCCCGTCACCCTATCAGGCAGGGTAGGCTCTGCAGTCGATAGGGCCATTAGTAAATAACAGATACATAATTTATTAAATATCCTTAGATACATATTTCAGCATCGAATTACCAGGCAGAATGGAGAAGGAGGGGGGAGAGAAAGAGAGAGAGAGAGAGAGAGGACAGGAGAACAGCAGTGAGACACAACTAGTCGACACTCAGCTGCATCAGTGACTATTTTACAGTGAGATTTAAATGAAAAATGTTTTCTTCTATTTAAAAAACAGCAGGTCATTTGCACCTCAATAGTGCAGCTACAATCTTTTGAAGCATATATCCGCTGCAACCTTTAACATACACACACACACACACACACACACACACACACACACACATTTCTGTCACCATCAGTATGACGCACTCCATCACACAATTTGCAGAAGTTGAAGTTTCACACAGAATGGCTGCTGCTCGCCACAACCGCAAAACTAACCATAACACACACACACACTTCCTCCCAGGCCTGTGCAAATTGGAGTGTGAATGAGGAACAACAGCTATTTTGGTGTCTAACGTTGTTCTTGTTTTATCACCAATAAAAACAAAAGCAACTTAATTTCCAGTATGTTGAGCTTTCAGGGCCACCATATGACTCAGAAGGCTCCGGTTTTATGAGAAAATGTGATGTCAGAAAGTCTAAAACTTGTCTTGGTTCTCACATAGATAGAAAGATAAGTAAATTCACAAATGGCATCTTCCCATAAACACATGGGTCATTGCACACACCTTTGCATCTCTCTGACTTCCACTATACATCACACATTTCTCCCTCACATACTAATATGTGAATATTTATTCATTTTTGATGCCACTAGATAAAAATCAATGAGGTAATCAAGTTGTCGCTATGAAATCTGCGCTCCGGTGGCATTTTGCATATTCACCTCCACTCACATCATTAAAAGCACATCCATCGACGCCACGCTGCAGACTCGCCTTTAATTAGTTTGAGCAAACATATCGAGCTGCATCTCACACACACTCAAACACACACATGCCAACTAACTAACTACGTTCAACTGTGAAGATGTCTGCATTGCGAAAATGCTGAATCGGTATAATTTTCATAAAACATTTAAGGTGCTGAACTGCTGTGCTTTGTCAGACTGAACCTGACAGTGAGCTTATGTGTGTTGCATACTGGGAGAATCCAGGCCTGCTGGGAAAATAGAAAGGGTCAACGGCAAGGGTCAGCTAAGGCCAGCAGTTAATCTGAAAGCTTCTTGCTGTCAAAAACATACAGTTTGAAATATTCTTACAGACGTTTTAGTAAATCCATTAAAAGGAATGCTGCAGAAGTCAAATGATGCCATTAGATACTAACAGTGTATGAATTAGGTTTACAGTAACAGGGTGTGGACTCCATGGCAGATTTATACTCCAAAGGTTTTACCCAGACCCTAACAGTTCAGCATTTCAGAAATACACTTCTTTTCTTTTCTTGCTGAGAGTTAGATGAGAATATTGATACTCTCATATCGGTCCAGCAATTACAAGGCTATAGCTAGCAGCCTGTTAGCTTAGCTTAGCACAAAGACTGGAAACAGCTAGCCTGGCTCTGTCCAAAGATAACACAAACCGCCTCCCAGCACCCCTCCCCTGGAAGGCCAGCAGTTTGCATAAATGCAGCTTGCTTTTTACAGATGACTTGAGCTGTAGTTGGAAATTCTACAAACCTCCTTACAACATGTGAAGCTGTGAGGGCTGTGAGATTGTAATGGTCCCAAATAATCTAAATCAAAATAATCCAAATTCTTCAATGGCTAAGAAACAAACATACTTGATGTCTCCAAAAATACCTCTCGAACAGGGTCAGTAACTTAAAATATGCCTTGTCTATTCAAATGGTATCCAAACTGTGGATGGTGGTACAATTCTAAAACCTTTTTCCTTTCTTGGGAAGCAAGCAGGCTACGCCTAACCAATTTCAGAGAGGTCTGGAGGTCTCCTAAACGTATTTAAGTATTTTTGAGCTCTGAGTTGCTTAGTCATTTTTCATTCAGCCTTGTTAGTTTGGAACACATGTGGCTGCTGTAAACATCTGAAAGTCAGAGATTGAGACTGTCCACACCAGAAAAAAGATGGCATTAGCCATTTGTTGAAATGCTGTAAACAACCTCTTCTGGTTGTGCAAATAACTCTTGTTAACAAAGGCCAAATTTGCAAAAAGTCGTGAGTCCCTAGCGTGGACAGCAGATTGGACTACAGACTATAGGTGTCTATGTATGTGGATGTGTTCCACATGTGTGCACATATACAGCATATAGTCCACACAGTCATACATTTTGGTTGTGGTGCATTTGGTTGTGGAAGGTTGGGACAAAACGGCATAGGTGACTCCCCATAAAACTCAATGTAATCAGTCCTATCCACAGACACAACGTTGATATTGGAAGCTTCTGCAAAACCCTAGATTTTATTCAGTGATGTTTTAACTGTTATTTCTTGTATGGTTTAACCTTAGGAAAAGATTGTGGTTTTTAAAAAAACAACATTCAGTTTTGGTCTGTCCACCACCCCGACCTGCACACTTTTTAAGTCCTTGTCAAATCATCTAACTGGAAACACCCTTTACGGGGGCGGATGAGGGACTGCTTCTGACAATTTTTTTAACTTTGAACTTTTAACAGAAACCTACACAACAATGATGCACTTGATGATAATGCAGTGATTGCTTAGGTGTGTGGAGGTGAAGAAGCAGGAAGGTTTGAACTTGTCTCTCAAGCTCTTCAGACAACTACTTGCCACTTTTTGTGTATACAGTACAACCTGTGAATGCCTTTCAAGAGAGACAGTCTGAAAGCATGTGCCGTTATCCTACAACCTAGTTTGTGAGAAATATATTGAGACCTTACTGCCTTACTGGCATTTGATGTAAAATGAATACAATTCCAAGGCATGCTGGGCTGGATCATAAATCAGTGTTAATGTTGGAGTTTTGTGCCATTGAAACTTCCTTTTATGTAAAACTGTAACCTGGACCATTTTGTTAAGGAAACAAGCATTCTTAAATGTAACTAACAGTAAAACATCAGATCTTTTCACATTAGTAGAGAAAACAAAAAAAACAAAAAGGCAAATGGATTTTGAATACAATGTAACAGCACGGAGCACTTTGCAACTCTAATGTACGTAATGCGTGAATTTCCCCACTTTGAGTGTGTCTATGTTTTTTCTTGGGTGACAGAAATGTGTGTGTGTGTGTGTCTGTGTGTAAGTGCCTTTGAAGCAGCTCGCTCAGCCTCTAGCTGCTGATGGAAAACCTCTCATGTGTCCAAATGACCGCATCATCTCTCGCTGCCCACACACACACACACACACACACACACTCTCTCTCTCTCACACACACACATTCCCTTGCGCCACACCGCTCCCACAAAGCCACAATGCATCTTGGGAACCATTAAGGAAACCAGAGACCACCGCAGTGGGCAAAGGACACAAACAGAGGGAGAGAGGAGGAGGGCGAGAGAGATAGAGATGGATGATAGAGAGGGAGAGAGAGACGAGGTGAAAGAGAGGCAGACTTCAGGGGATTGATAATTTCTCTGTGTTACTTCATTATGATTGTGATGTACATACTGTAATGTATAGAAACCACTTTTACTGAGGTAAAAAGTCTGCTAGCAGCTCCTAGAGGCTGCAATATCTGAACTGAACTGAAGGCGTACTCCAGCAATATAGTATTGTACCTCCAATTTGTAACACATGCTCTCTGTTATAGAACTGTAGTCTCCAAGCCTAAAGTGAGATTAGATACAGTTTGATTTTCTCAGACTCGACAAAGCTCATAGTGTGACCCGTAAACTGACCTTCAAGTGTAAAATTGGTGGACTGTCCCCTGTCCTAAACTGAACTAAATGCTATACTATGCATACAAGTTTTCAGTTTTGCCCAATTCCTGCCACATTTCATCAAAAAATTGCATTTTTACATTTGTCCAATCAGTGCTGTTTTCAGTGTGTTCATCAGAACCACATTACAAGCGTAGGTTATAATCCGTCCATCTGGCTCTACTGGGTGAGAAGCTGACAGAGATGCAGGTGGATGCCCCCCTCATGTCCTGGATTGTCAACTACCTGACTGGCAGACCACAGTATGTGCGCTTACAACACTGTGTGTTGTGTGTGTTGAGTGGTCAGCAACACCGGGGCCCCGCAGGGGACTGTCCTCTCTCCCTTCCTCTTCACCATCTACACCACGGACTTCAGCTACTGCACAGAGACCTGCCATCTTCAGAAGTTCAGCAATAGTTGGATGTATCAGTAACGGTGGTGTGGATGTGTACAGGGCTGCTGTGGACAACTTTGTAACATGGTGCGAGCAGAACCATCTACATCTCAAAGTGACAAAGACAAAGGAACTGACCTTTCTGACCTGATCTGAGGAGGACCAAGGTGCCGATGACCCCTGTTTCCATCCAGTGGGTCAGTGTGGACATTGTAGAGGATTACAAGTACCTGGGAGTTCACATTGACAATAAACTGGACTGGGTGGTGAACACTAATGCCCTCTACAGACTAAATTTATGCTGCTTTCTACGCTTGAATAGGAGCACCGGTACTGTACAATTTCAATAAAGTATTTCCGATTCTGATTCTGATATAAGCAAATCAACCCAAAAATTTCACTTAAAAAAAAAAAAAAAAGCTGCACATTCAGTATTCTCTGGCCTCACAATAACCTAAAACAGCAAAGACATGAAGTGCAGGGGAAAAGAGATTGGAGTATACATTGGAGGAGAAATAGAAAGGGACATCAGATAAAAGTAGAAGAGTATAAGTAGAGCAGGGTTGCTGTGTGGTGAGTGATGCAGCTGATATTGACACCAACGGAACCAGAGAGGCTACACTTTAATGCTAACCACTGCACTCTGCTGGAGCATCAATCTCACACACATGCAGGCACACACAGAATAAGTCAGTAATGAATCAACATTTGCTTAGCACACAAAGCTCATACAGTATTTGCTTAACCCAATTCATTTCTTACTCCACACCCTTCCCTTCATCCCTCCTTCCACTCCTTACTCCCCCCTATCCTATTATTTTGGGTTCCTCCTCTCATTTTTCACATCCTCGCTCAGCCAAGACTATACAAAATCTCAGCCAACACTATATAAAATCTCACAAGTGATTTAACCTTTCTGCTTACAACATCCTCACACAAATAAACTATGCACTACTGCTACGCACATTTGTAACACTTTCATGCTCACAACATGATTAGCCCCTCTGATACACATGAGCATAGAACTGCTAGTGTGACTGTAGACTTTTATTTTATACTTTCTTGTACTTTTCTCTTACTTTCTTCCCTTTTCACATGGGAAAGTGGCACTGCGAAGAACTGTCAGTTATATGGGGAGCAGAGAAAGAGTTAGCGAGGGAGTGATTTTAGACACAGCTACGTCACAATAGTTTTCCTAGCTAACATGCTCACTAAGCTTGCTCGTTAAATAATGGAACAATAAGTTCCCAGTTTATTCAAAAGATATCTGTACCATTAACTCCAGTCTCATAACTGTCTAAAAACCATGTCTCTTTTGTGGAACAGTTTATAGTCTGATAGAGGAGGTTAAAGTGAATATAGCGAATTCCAGTTTAAAGTTCACCAAAATTGAATTTGACACGAAGGATTTGCTGATTTACTTCACCTGTGCAAGCAAATCCACAGATTGTGTTGATTCCATTAAAATGAATTGATTTTGCTGCCTTTATTCTTATCTCTTCCTCATTCCTCATCTTGCCTCTTTCTCTTCCACCTTCTTTCTCTACTTCATTCCTCCCACCCCTCCTCTTTTTCTCCTCATTCTCAGTATCTCGTTCCTCCTTACATCCTTTCTCTTTCTCATATACTCCCTTCCTCTCGCTGGTTATCACATTTTCTCCTCGGTACCACCTTGCTCTTCCTCCCTCTACTCCTCTTTCTCCTCAGCCCTTTTGCTCCGTCTCTCACCTCCTCTCTCCTCATCTCCTTATTTTTTGTAATGCCTAATTTCCTCTCCTTTTATCCCCTTATTTTCACCTCCCCTCACCCCTTCTTCTCCTTCTCCACTTTCTCTCTCATTTTTCTTCCTCCTGTTCCTTCTGTCACCTAATTCTGACCTCACGTCTTTTTTGTTTTTTCTCCTCCTCTCTTCTCTCCTTTTGTCACCTCCTACATCATCTTCTCATCCTTTGTTTTCACTCTTTTCCCCCCTGTGCTGTCCTGTTTTTTTGTCCTCCTCCTCTCCTTTCTCTGATGTGACCCGATCTCAGTGGATCGGGTGTCATTTCTCTGCTGTAATTAAAGTCCAGTGGACTGCAGTCCACTCTGGTGTCTGGTGACAAGACAAGAGAGAGAGTTCACGTCTTTCTCTCCTCCCTTCCTTTTTCCTTCCTTCCCTTCTAAATCTTTTAATTTGTGCTTTTTCAATCCATCCCTTTCTTTTTTCTTCTCTTCCTTCCCCGTGTCATTTAACTCCACTAGTATTTGTTGCATAATACAGTGTCGAATTGTCTGTGTGAGCCATGTTCAGGAAGGGCCTTCAACAACTTCCTGACTTCACTCTCGTCCACACTGTTAAATTGAAACTTTTACTAAGCATTAGTATTATTTCTTATGAGTTCAAGATTGACCTAATCAAAATAAACAAACACATGGTTTGGTTAAAAACTTGCCATCTGACTCTACAAAGCAAGGGCTCCCAGTTTCCTTTCTCCCCATTATTTAATTTAAGGTTCTCTTAAGGTTTGTCAACAATCCTCATGAATATATTTATAAAAATATGTAAAGAAGCCTCTGGCTCCTGAGTAGCATGCACATCAACCCAGTTTATATTTCGGACATCTTCCAGATAACATTCAGAAATTAATTTCTTGTACATTCTGTTATGTATATCATGTTATGGTCACGGAACCCCACAGGTAGAGAGACCTGTTTAGTGCAGTGCTCAGGAGCATTTGTGTAAATATGGTCAATGCATGTAGCAGATGTATGACCAGCACTGTTAGTAAAGACTCTGGTTGGTTGATAATTCATCTGTGATAGATTACAAGCACTGAGCATCTTTTTTATTGGGCATAGACTTGCAAGCCAGTTGATATTATCCCCTTGTGAGAAATTTTCACAATTCACATATGCAACTCTGTCAGTCAGCTCACATAAGTCATTCCAATATTGAGTATCAGTTCCAGGAGGCCTGTAGCAACAACCTATCAAGATTGGCTTTAGTTGAGTCAGTGTGGTTATCTCCAAGATGTCCATGGTTAAGATAGTACATGGAATGATCCATTAGTCCCCGCAGGTTTATTCATATCCAGTTCGTTGATATCCCTACAAACGAGAACTTTCGCTGCCTCTGGTGTCGATCCATTCAACTTAATGAATACTTTACAACCTGTGGTCCAAGTTGCCTGGATCTTGTTTTGTTTTCTTAGTATGCGCTCGTCGATGTCCACGTTCTTCTTGGTGAGGTGTTCATTGATGTACGCGTTAGTCCCCTTTAGGTTCCGTCCTTTCTGTTGGTGAAGTGGATTATTATTGCTGGTGTGGCGCCTTTGCTTTTGCTGGACAAGGTGTGACAGGCTTTGATAACACTGCTGTCAATAGAAATGTCCTCACTGTCCAAGAGGCCAACTACCTGTTGCTTCAGCGATTCTCTTTCAGACTCCTCGCCTGGCGGTGGTATACTCAGAGGCCACGGTTGCCCTGGTTTATCCAGGTCGGCCACTCGATTCTCCCGAAGTATAATCTTTTTTTCCTTTTTTTTTAGTGATTGAACTTCTCCCATCAGCTCGGCTGACAGAAAGTCAAGAAATTTTTTAATCTGTTTCATCTCCTCATCAGGAAGGGTTGCGGCTTTCTTTGGCATTTTGCTGTGCTGCGAGCTGTTTTACGTTGCAAAGTGTTACTTTTTTTCACTGAAGAACTAGAATAATACTAGAATAACGATATTATAATTATAAGTAAGTCAAAATAATATTGTGAAATTAATTACTCCTACTGATATATATATCTTACCACAGTATACTGTAAAGCTTAGTAAGCAAAATAAATATAAAATAGTATGTTAACTTAAGTAATAACCCAAAAATACAATATGTACAGTAACTAAGGTTACAATCACTTCTTGATTTGTAATTTTCTGCTGAATTCTTGATTTTGTTTAATTTGATTTGCCAAGTATTTACTAAATGTATCACTGCAGTAAAATGTTTCATATTATAATGAGGGAATTAAAAGAGAACACTGAAAAACAGTAAGGAAGTATTCTTGGAAAAAAAAAAGAAGTCATTCAGTCACTGTTCCCCACCACTCAATGTGACATCCCCTTAAGAGCGGAGGAGTGAAGCTGTCTTCAGTCTCAGTTGATTCCATTGGCTGTCCCATGTTGCTGACTCTGCCTTTAGAAAGACTAATCTGTAGAGTTGGGATTATAGATCTGGTCTGGCAAAGGCTTCCTCTGATAGGTCTAATTATAGTGAGTCACCACGGCGATATGATAGCCAGGAAGTATCATGTCCCCCTACCCTAAACTGAGCTGATCACATGGCCTGGTTTCACCTGAGGAAGGCAGATTGATGAACAGGTTCTAATTACATTACACTCAGCACTGCTTTAATAAAGGGCAGAGGATTCCGTTTTAATTGTTATACTGTATGTACTGTACTCACTTTACTCTGTATGCTCCAGGCAGAGTAATCATATTTCTTTTAACTTTTGCATCTTAGATCTCAGTTCCAGCTTAGTTTTAGTTGATAATCAAGGTACATTTTTACTTGTAATTTGCGGGAAACTAATAGCTTAGTTATAATTTTATTTCCCAGGAGATGATGATGGGTACTTAAATGGGTGACTGGGTATATACAAAATGCACAAACAAGAGTCAAAAGAATGGGGACTCAGTGGGGGCCCACAACCAGTTTTTATCCAGGAGTCTACTGAGTGGTTCTGGCCATGAAGTGACACTTCAGTGAACATTGGAAACAAACATCAGCTGTCTGGTCAGTATCGACTGAGAAGGGGCCAAAGGTCATCAATAAGTAGTCAGTGAGTGACATCTCTGAACAGAGGCAGGGGTTACCATCTTCCCACAATAACAGCCACGCTAGCTCTAGGGATGGCAATATCAGTCTGTCGGTCCACCACTTTGATCCTGAGTGAAATATCTCACAACTATTGGATGGATTCCCAGGAAATTTTTTAGAGACATTGCCATAGTTCTCAGGTGGTGTATCCAACTGACCTTTCCTCAAGCGCAATCAGCAGGTTGACATTTTTTGTTTATATTGAAATATCCCAAATAATTATTATATGGATTGCCTGGACATTAGGTTGAGACATGTTCCCCTCAGGATGAATTGTAATAATTTGATGATCCTCTTTTTCCATCTAGCGCCATCATCAGGTCAACATTTTAATGTGTCCAATTATTTGGTTTATGACCAAATACAAAACTGATGTATTTTTTGCTAATTAGCTAATCTTAGTATGCTAACATGCTAAACTAAGATGCTGTGTCTATGTGGAGCCTCACAGAGCTGCTAGCATGCCTGGTTTAGCCTAGATTAATCGGCACTGGTGCCACCTCAGGGTTGTGTCAGCTCCCTAGTCCTCTGTACACAAATGAGTTCATGAGAATCCACCCTGAGAACTATATAATTAAGTTCTCAGATGATTACCATACAGCCTGGTATGGTAACTTGTCTGTACAGTTGAAATCACAGATTGCTCATCTGGTACAGAATACGCTATGAAAATGATAGAGGTTAAAAAATACTCGTCCCTCCAAACTATGTATTACCAGTTTATTATCAAACAGACACAGTAAATAATCTGATCCAACTCGCATTCTCTACCCAGCTCCCATCCAGCTCTTACCCTCTGGTTGAAGATTCAGGGTCCCCCAGAGCAGGCTGAACCATTGTAAACCTTAATTTCTGCCTATGTCCACTAAGATTTCCATCTATATCTTGGCCATGGTTGTTGTGCAATATGTCGCTATTGTCAGAGGGTGTGTAAATGTATATGCAAACTATTATATGGGAGCTATGTGTTGTTGAGAAGTTGATGTTTTTGTTTTTTTATGATTTTATATCTTCTGTGGAACTGCAGGAGAGAGTCTAGAACAAATTTCCCAACGGGGACATAAAGGATATCTTATTTTATCTTAGTATTGTTGGAATACTCACCATTTCACCAGGGCCTAATAACAAGTTGAGCTCCATCATTTAATCCCGAGCCCCTGTCTTGTGGAGGGTCCCTGATATAAATTTAGTATTAGGAATGATTTATTTTGTGGATATTGTGCTTGTATGGTGTATATTCTTAAATATAATTGTGTTTTTGTTTAAATTACTAAGAAAACGAATTGACCGTAAACCTGGAGCAGACAACAGGATACATAGAGAGAATTGTTCATTTTTGCCCCTGGGCCCCATAGTAGTTTAATCTGGCCATGCTTTCCATCACTCTCCAAATGCTCCTCACTCTTTTTCTTGTGGAACAATCTTTCCACTGAAGTCTGAACTGGAGAGTCTCTATGAATGATTTTACTAATGAAACTGTTAACAGTTGAGGAACATTTTACATGCATTTAAGACACAGAGATTCGGTCAAATGTCTTAAGAGTTCATTACATTTTATTGTCATATCATGAACATCAGGGCCATCAAATATAAGTCCACAACAGCATGGCATAATTCTGTACATAAATCTGCACATCTGTACATATTTATATTCCCCGTGTATATATCTATTTTTGTTCCCCATATTTTTTATATCTATTTATTATATGTATTGTTTTAAAAAAAAACTTCTGGTTTTATATTGACACACTGCTTGTCTGCTGTGTGTTTCTGCACCTTTCTGTCTTTGCTACTGTGACTTGTAAATTTCGCTGCTGTGGGATGAATAAAGTCGTAGTCTAAGTCTAAGTCTATAAAGCAGTCAACCTCCTGCTTTTCTCCACATTGTGTCCACCATAATTATAATTCACTCGTAATGTGCTTGTAGCAGGCGTATGATGCATTAAGACCATTTTAAGTGTTACCACAGTATTCAGTCTATGATTACTGATGGATTGCGTCTGTGTGTGTGTGTGAGTCCATTTCCAGAAAACAATGCCCGCCCCCCCCAGTCTTTCTGTTAGACAACAATACACTTAAAGTCCCAGTCAGTCCAAGGAGAGAGAGGAGACACAGGTCTGCTTTAATGTCACTGTAAAGAGATCAAGACTGTGCACACACACATACACACACACACACACACACACACACACACACACATGCACAGAGGTGGAAGTCTGTATGTGTTAGTGTGGAGGAATGAAGAAAAGTAAAGTGAAGGACAGAGAGGGCAAAAGTGACAGAGAGTCCTCCAGTCTCCAACCATATTTTATATAATTAGAACTTACAGTAAATCTTTATCACAGAAACATACTGGAAATCTTATTTCTATACTTTTCATTTTTCAATTACTGATGGATGTTTTCTCTCTCTGTCTACGATTCCATCTAAACGTCTATCATGTAGCTCAGAGATCTCATCCCTCACTTGATACTCACATGATCAGACATGTGGCAGAGCTGAGGGCACCCTTTACTTAATGCCACATTTATAGCTGCTCTTAAAGCTTTGTTAATTCATATTCTTTATAGTAAAATTAAATCTAATCTGTGTGTGTAATGTGGACGTGTGATTTGTAGTGCCTCTCTGAAGTCAAGTCTTCTTAATTAAAATATTAGTGTTATATTATAATATTATAACTTTATTGTCATAAAGTCCACCTCATGTCAAGCTGGAACACGTTTCGTGGAGGTCAGAGAATTGGGGGTCAAAGTTAATTTTTTATCTGAAATTTACTTGCCAAAACCTGACACAAAATTTGGGTACTACAGCCTGGGAATTAAAAAGCTGCCGGAAAGGCCTTAGGGGTGGGGGAATAAAACAAGGATCCAAGCTTCATCTTCTGTATATCTTTTATGTGGTCCCCCATCCAGGCTGTGATCAGGTTCAACCCCACTTAGCTTTTTTCACAAGTGGGGGTCAAGGCAATGAAGACTGCAAAAAGAAGGCAGAAATATAAGGAAAGAGGAAGAAAATAGGAAAAAAGAAAAAAAAGATCCATTGGCCTTCCCCTGACACCTCCTTCACAAACTGCACTACACACCTGCAAAGCCGTTGTAATGTATGTATGTGCACATATGTGTGCAGTTTCATTTTCACCACTCTTATTTTTTTTTTGTATGTATTTATTATTATTCATCAACATTATTATTATCATTTATTTACTTATTTATTCATTTCTCTTTCCTTCTCCACCTCACAACCCCTGTACATTCCTCTGGTCACAGTTACACATGTACGAATATACGCTCATATACACTTACACAACACACTTTCATACATGCACACAAACACATACAATACTCCCACTAACAAAAACAACAAAAAATCTGTATCCTATTCAAATCATAACATCTGTTTGATATGTGTTGTGTTAATTCCTTAAAGAAAGCCTTTCTGGTAGAAAACTTCTCCCATGTGCAGCATGGTACAAGCCAGAAGCGGAAGGAGTTCTCAGAGAAATTTAGTTAGTATACATTGAAATAATGTAGTTGGATTATCATTCTAGAGAAACTGTATTTTTATTTTGGGGAATGAATGAAGGGCACCGTCCTTCAGCTCAGCATCCCTGAGTGTGTGAGTATATGTGACCACAGTTGGCAGTTCATTCACACTGGGGAACAAGACACTAAAAACATCAGACCAAATACAAAGAAATGCTTATTTAAGATCCCCCTTTTATGTCATTTATTGATTCTTGTGTATGCTGTGTATGTCTGTTTTTGGGAAACAGGTACACCTTTTTTTGGCTGGTAACTTTACTGTTATTGGGGGTTGTTTAAGGGAAAGGGCTCCATGGGGAACACAAGAACTGACTGCTGTATGATAATATCAGTTTCTGCTGGAGGGAAATATGAGCAGAAATCTTTAAGAGACAGAGAGGGTCCACATAGATCTCCAGGGCCGCTTCTCAACCATTTCTTGACGGCCGTGATACACTACGCTCTGCTCAGCGCTTGGCACAGCTTGTTTATTCAACCAATCCCTGGTGAGTATTACAATCTAAGTGTGTTCCAACATGTGTGCGTGCATATGAGTGTGTGTGCTAATAAAGGCCACTTGGACTGAATGCCGATACTGATATTTAGGAAAAGGGATGGGTATGGAGAACCGGTACTAAATTGGTACTGGTTCCTGACTGCTCAGTACCGAAATATTGATAAGCTCCTGGAGAAACAGCTGCTGCTTTCAGTATTTATGTAACGTTAATTCATTCTAACACAGCTGGCATTTTCAAATTCGTAACAGTCCCCTAATGGTAATAAAGCTGCCAACGTTTGGCGTTGCGTAACTGCGTGTTTACATTCTGTGCTCTCAAGTTATGGCTGACAGGGTAGAACCTTCAAAAGTGAGGGCTCACTTAACTAAATTTAATGAAAATGCGGCTAAATGCACGAGAGTGGGCGGGAAAACTCAGGTGAGGGGAATGAGGTGATTGCAGGGGAGATGGGAGTGGCAGGATCTTTCATGACAACCAGAGATAACTAATTTTGTATTGCTTATGGTTAATATTTTCAACTGTAGAGAGATGACCATTTTTGTTGGACTTTTGGTGTATAAATGAGTAATAGGAATGTCGGAGGGCATCTGGTGGATGGATGGAAATGGCAATGAAGGGATCTGGGTAATAAAGGATGTGGCTGGAGAGGAGGGAGAACCTGTTAAAATACAATGGATTTTCATCTGTTCTATAGTTAGTATAGTATAGTATGATTGGTGTTGGCCGGACCTCTAACACTACTCCTCCCAAATACTAAAAAAACTGTGTACTCACACAAATTTACCAAACTCACCAGTATGTGGGAGCTATGTAAGGTACAACATAAGGGTGACATGGTGCAGTTGTGGAATAGATTAATCAACATGTCCAGACATATCTCAGGATTTTGCATGCTTGGTCACACAAAGCGATGTATTTGAAGACATCAGCTTGGCATTTTTCGCCATTTTCGGATGTTTTAATCATCAGCAGATTAAGTCGATAATAATGATTTGTCGCAGTTGTCCCAGGTAAGGCTGCTGACAAGAATTATTCCTGGGCAAGGGAGCTTGCAAAAATATTTGGCAAGGCAGGTCTCCAATATATATATAGAAATAAATTCTCTTGTAGGGTTCATCAAATTAAAACAATACTATTTCAAAATTATAAACAGTAATGGTCAGAGGAAGTTCTGTGTAAACTAAAATTGAGAATGTACAGTCTGATTAAGTGTCTTTACCATCCAGAGCACTATGTCACCCTTAACCTGACCAGAGCACAGTCTGTCTGTGCCCTGTTGAGATGTGGTATCTTGCCTTTGCCAGTAGAAACTGGACGCTTCCTCTCAATTTTAGAGGGGAACAAAAAGTGTCCCCTGTGTGATCTGAGAGAGGTGGAAAATGAAATGCACTTTTTGTTCTATGGTCCATTATATCACAATCTTAGACAAAGAATTTCCCTTAAAATGTCTGCTCAATGTCCTTATTTGTTTTCTATGTCTGATGAATGTAGACTTCAGTACCTGTTTACAGACAATGTTTCACCTAGCTCTGTTTGTGTCAAATTAACAAGTCTACCACGTAAATCAGGATAGAGTCGTTTGGTTGCACTAAAAGAAGTAAGCTAACTTTGTTAGCAGCGACTTCGCACGGTGTAGCCAGGAGCCAGGTGCAGTCAGGTTGCCGGTATAGATAAGTGTGCATATTGGTGGTTCTCAGTTCTCAGATCCCCAGCTCCATCCAACAACCCTAATGGCAACGGCCATAATATGTGGCCTTTAAGGGGGCTGTAAGATGAAGTTACCTTAAGATCCGCTCTACACAAGTGTCTGTGTCTGACTTCTGTCAGTAGTAGCCTCATTTTCATTTTTGATATTTTAATGTTTCACTCATTTACTCAGATAAATCACTGGGACACTAAACCTTTTTGACATTGATTCATACAAATGTTTGAAAACGATCATTACCATAACTCCAAAGAATCAGGAGATGTACTCAGTACACAATAGTATTTTATATATATATTATAATATTAGCTAGTAAAAGGTTTAATGCAGGATTTCTACATGTCATGGGCTATTTGTACTGTGTGTGCTACCTTTACAGAAGTAAAAGATAAGCATACCTCTTGTTCGTCTAAACTGTTACTGACTTGGACCTTGAGGAGAGAGGGAGCAACAGACCAGGAAACCAACCCAGTAAACCACCGAAGAGAACGTGGTTCTGTAATACTTTGCATCTCTAATTTTAAGATTTTATTTCCATCTTTGGTACAACACAATTTTTCATTTTAATATACAGTCCACTTCTTAGACTCCACTTGTCTGTTAGTCCAGCATGACATCCTCTTCTTCGGCTGTTCTGTCGATGCAGTTGATGATAATATTTAGCTATCACTGCTTAACTAACTGCTCAAATCTGTCTATTTATTCTGAACAAACTAGAAATGTAAACAGTATCACTTCTGTGGGAGAGAGGATTTACCTCAGGTGCCAACTCTGTCCTGAAATATCTTTCATGATCACTTCAGTTGATTTTTTTGTTGCCCTGACAAACCAGTAGTTTTTTCACTGTGTGTCTCTCCTCATCTCTGCTGCTGCTGTTTTGGCATCTGGCTGCTGTTATTTGTTTGTGTTTGCTCATAGTCGTTCCGCTGGGCCGCCTTTCCTCCAGCGTGTCACGACCAAATGTCTAACGGAGAGCTAACAGGAGGCCCCGTGGGGGTCTGTGAGAGCATGTGCATGTGTGTGAGAGAGAGAGGTTTTATTGTGTCTTTTAACAATGTGTATGTACGCGTGCCTATCTTCAAAACTAGAGGGAGTGTGTGTGTGTGTGTGTGTGTGTGTAGGCGTTAGTTTTGTCAGTATTTAATTTTGTGTGCACATATGTATGTGTGCATGTTAGTGAGTTTGTGTGTGTATTGGAACACAGGTTCCCCAGAGTCGCAGTGAAGGGCTTAGTGCAGTAAAAATACTGCGTGGCAGGTAAATAAATACACACACACACACACACACACACACACATACACACCAGGCCCTGTCTACAAACTAGCCGGGTGAAACCAAACCACTGTGGGCTAAAAGGAGGGAGAGGGAGGGTTTGTGAGTGTAGATTTAGTTTTAACCAGCCGGTCAGCTGTGATGAGAGCACACACACTCGCACTCTGATAGGAGACTGTACAGTATAATTGAAGGTAATTAGAGTCCAGTAATACAAGTATACATATCACATCCCAACATTCCAAAAACAAAAGTTTAGGCAGTTGGCACATGGACATATCTGCAGAAACATTTTTCCTCAGTTTCACAAAGACATCTGAGATGCTGAGGCTGTCTTATTGTCATCAGATCTCATGTGAAGACCCAAACCATTAACATTTTAGTCCGTCTGACAATACTTCCTGTCTGTGGCCCTCAGCTCCAAGCAACATTGGTTAAATCCACATTTGGTGCTCTAGTGAGTATTTGGGGCAGCAGTATGTGGAACTGAGTCCAAATAAACTTCAGTGTATGTGTTCATGGTAATGAAGGAACATTTCACCCACACAGTGTGGCTAAATGATGTGTTTTTAATAGTTTTTATGGTACAGAGGAAGACAATATAACAGGCTGTGATACACACACAATAGGTTCACTGTTGCTTTGGGATTTTTTGACAAGAAGAAACATGTAGAACATATACATATACATACATGCATATATAATTAAACAGCTTAATTGTTTTCATATTCAAAGACCAAAGAAGCTACATTAATGACACATAATGCCTGATAACGTACTCTATTTCTTATCTTCATGCAGTTGTGGAAAACTCCTCATCATCCTCATCATGCAGTCATCCTGATATTATACAGTCTGAACAGGTTGATCTGGCTATCAGCTGTAGAAACTATTTGAAATGTATGTTCATTCAAAATGACATCACAAAAGATCAGGGACGTTAAACACGAACAGTGAATGCAGCTCGAGCAGTAAACTGTCTACAGCAACAGTATGTTGTGTGTTGGTGTGACACTCGCACACAGTAACAGTGATTTCCTGTCAGCCTGGAGCATCACAACAGGATGAATCCTTGTTACTGACAGCGACACGTCACTATCATTTACTATAACTGTCTGGCTGCCTGTCTGCCTATCTGTCTGCCTGCCTGCCTGCCTGTAAATGGTAATTGGACTAACCCTAACCACTTATATGTAGCGCTTTTCAACCTTACCGCTTCTCAAAGCGCTTTACAGATCAGGTCTCATTCACACATTCACAGACCAATGGCGAGTGAACTGCCATGCAAGGTGCTGGCGTCCATCAGGAGCAACTTATTGTTCAGTGTCTTGGACGGGGGGAGCCGGGATGAACCCCCAACCCGCTTTACCTCCCATGCGACAGTGCTAACCACTACGTAACCCTGCCTGCCTGCTGAGTGACTGAACTCCAAGCAGCTTCTTCAGTGCTGAGCGATGACACTGACCTGAAACACACAGAGAGAGGTGAGTGAGAGCTTCATCTTCAGTCAGTACGGTACATAAACAGAACTGCAACGAGCGGGGTACGGACAAAATGAAAGAGAAGAGGAGGAGGAAAAATTAAGAAAAAAGACAGACAGAAAGATGGAGAAAAAAGTCACAGAGGAAGAGAAAGACACTGAAAGTAAGAGAACAACAGAATGTGGGAAATATACATGACACAAGTTACTGATAAAGACTCCTGGATCTCTGGTGTGAAAGTCAAGGTTAAGTCCAAAGGTTTCTATAGATAAGCATGAGTCCAACACAAAGATCAAAAGAGGAGGAGAACAAAGACTGAAGCTGATAAGTCAGGACACATTATGTGTCTTCATACCTGATGGATACAGCCTTTGGGTGTTTGTTGGATTACTCTCTAGACTTTTTTCTCTTTTGAATGAGGCAAATTACCATCTTCATAGAAATCAGCTAAATTATTATTGTCTTTTCTGTAGGCCATTAAATAAGTGATATTAACTGGTACAATCAACTGGCCTGAGTGGAGTTCAGAACACACAGTATGAAGTCACTAAAGAAACAGTCCAGTTCATAGTCCCCTGCCAAACCACGAGCCACTTTTACACTAAACGAAGAGTTCATCAGTGAGCTCACCAGTGGTGAGCCTCTGGCCAGCTGTTTCCCTGTTTCCAGTCTTTGTGCTAAGCTAAGCTAACCAGCTGCGGGTGCTGGCATTACATTTATTGTACAGACATGAGAGTTGTATCAATCGTCATCTCATCTAAATTTCAGCATGAAAACAAATAACATTTCCTGAAATGTTGAATTATTACTTTAAAATAATAACAAAAGCCCATGTTTAGTTCACAGAGCCCAGACTTTCATCCTTGATCACAAACACAAACGATCACTTTATAATGGGAAAAAGACCTTAAAGCTGCATTAATCAGTATTTCTGCACCTCTCTCTGCAGTAAAAATGATTTCATAATGATAACCAGGAATGTACTACCATATTTACTTGATAACAGTTTTAATTTCCTGATGATCGACTGATCAATCAGCTACTCCTATTCAACATGTAAACCTGAGACTCCATCCTCTAATAAAAACAGTGGTATTCCCTGTTGCCTGCAGCCTCATTAACAAAGCACACAAACATGGTGACACTTAGTTTTAGTAGCTGCTGCACTCTTTCATTTACACTCAATCAACTGTATTGATCTGAGAACCATGATTCACCATCTACGACTACAGAATTGCATTCTGTGCATATTCAGACACACTCTCTCTCTCTCTCTCACACACACACACACACACACATGATAGAAATCAAAGGGATAAAAAATAGAAGAAAAGATCAGAAAGAGAGTGGGAGAAACTCAATCCATCCGTCACCTTTGAGGGCGAGTGACCTCTTTGTGTGTGTGTGTGTGTATATGTGTGTGTGTGTGTCTCCCCTGGTGGCTGTTTGTGTCAAGGGAAGGGAAACTTAAATCAGCAATTAAGGTAAATAATTAACGAGCCTAACAATGTATTATTAATGAGAGTGACGGCCTAATTGCCCTCCACTTAAAGCAGACAGATAACACCTGAAGATAGATAGAGAGAGAGCACGGACAGAGGTAAAGAGGGAGGGTGAAGAGAAACAACAGGGGAGGAGAATAGGTGGAAAAATAGATAATGATAGAGAAAGAAAGAGGCTGGGATGAAATGGAAGGAAAGACAGGTGGAGCCAAAGAAAGATAACTATATAAAGAGAAAAGAAATAGAAGTGGGGGAGAGAAAGACTTTTGATTCAGGGAAATCAAATGTGTCAATAAATAAAAAACTGAAAAAGATCAGCAGAGGTGAAAGGATGGATAAACAGAGAGAGAAAACGAGGTGGATGGAGGGAAGGATGGAAGGAAGAGACAAAAGACGAAGAGAACAAAGGAAGCAGAGGATGAGGATATGAGATGAAGAGACAGATAACTAAAATTAGAAATGAAGAGATACAGGAGAAGAAAGGGAAAAAGGAAGAGTGTAAAATAAAAATGTGGTCTTTAGTTAATAAATTCAAACAAATACTGGCCAGGTTGCCATGATGATTCTTATCTTGACCCCTGACCTTTTCTTTAGCAACACCATCAGGATCAAATGTCCTGCTCATAATTGAGTTATGAATATTCATGTACCTCAGAGGATGAATTCTCTTTTCAGATTTTTTCCTCTTTCCTCTAGCAGCATTATAAGGACCAACATTTTTGATTTTACCAAAGAAAGAAAAACAAGTTATCACTAAGATGTTGGTCTGAAATCTTCTCATCTCACTCTCAGAAACTGAGAGAAATGTTGAACTCTTCCTCCTGTTCCATCTTTTCCATCTCAAGTTTGATTTCCTTTAACTACTATGGACCATGATCTGAAGTAAAGTACTTGAATGAAATTGAATTAATTTGTTCCACTCATCACTTTTATATTGTGGGATGTAATGAACGTGTGGGCTTAGACTATTGTTCTTCATTTTACATTAACATACACCAAACTTGAATTGTAATTCTTCTTTGTAAAATATGAAACATTAAAATCAGAAGAATCAATGAAGAGAAAGAGAATGGCAGATAGTGTCTCTTCTCCACTTAGTGTGTATCGAGTTGCCCAGACAGAGGCCTGTTAATTGCATGCAGATTACAGTGTGAGTGTGTGTATGAGCAAGCATCAGGCCTTTTAGCAGTATCTAGACACTATTGGATTGAGATCAAGTTGACTGCATTAACACCTAGTAACATCCCTACGCAGCAAAACACATGACGGTATTAGTGTGAGCGGGTTGGACCAAGCTTCTGTCTGACTGACTCTTCTGTCTACAGTCACACACATCACCATGTCACTCCCGGCTATAATCATAGGTTAAATCAATAGCTGTTCCGTGGACAAGCCCTATTTCAGTTGAAACTGGGAGGCGTAACGTTAAACTAAACAAAGTTCTGGGCCAAAGTGAAAACAGTGATCAATATGACATTGAAGATATGGGCTGTTGGCACAGAAGCTATTGGCAATGGAAACTTGGTAATTTATATATCTTCGTTAGTTTTACTGTTTAAGAATACACCTCCTGATTTTGTAATGGTGCCATTGTGGCCCCAAATCCACAAGCTTCCTCCCACTCACTTCACAGTTCAGTTTCAAAACATCAACCGTGAATGTGAGGTAACAGTAACAAAATGTGGGAGTGTACCTTCTCACTAAGGCTAAAATGTGTTGAGGCTCTTATGGTCGTTGTCTTATTCGTTTTATTTTTATGCATGCATGAAGCATGAAAGGAAAAGTGAAACACTTATAGTCACTATCACAATAATTAACTGGTACATGTTGGAACTATACTAATGACATAAAATCCAAATGACTGCTGTGTTTTAGCAGTTATGGAGGAAGTAGTCAGACCCTTTACTTAAGCTATAGTAGCAATAACACACTGTGAAAATACTCCATTACAAGTAAATGTCATGCATTGAAACTGTTAAGTGAAAGTGTGTATTATTAGAAAAAATGTACTTAAAGTACTCATGATGCATAGAAAGTGTCCCTGGTACTATAATCCATGAGATATACAGCTTTAAATGCTGGAATATGTAAAGTTATTGTACAGGTTGAATTATCATGCCTTATCTAACTTAAAATCCTGATTACTATCTCTCAGTTAAGTTTAATAAGCCCACTTAAAATTAAAGTAAAATGAAATGAAATGTGTAATATATGTACAATTATTTTGCAGGTTTTTTTTTATATGTATATCTTATGAAATTACGGAAATAATACATAAATATAGCTGAATATTGTAAAACTACCTGTGGTCATTCATGTAAAATAGAGAAAACTTTAAGTTTAAGAAAAGCCAGACTCTGGATCACTCACCTTCATGTGCTGAGCTGCTGAAGTGTGCTGAGTGTGTGAGGGAGCTGGTGTCTCAGCTGGGTCTTGTTAACCAAAGTCCAGAGGTAACCTCTGGACTTTAGTCAAACCTGTAGACCTTGAAAAGAAGCGTCTAATCTTTATGACTGAGGACCGAGTGGAGACGAGGACAGCAATAGACAGAGATATGAGGAGGTGTTGTAAGAGCTGAGATATCCAACAGCTTTATCATCACTGTTCTGCTCATAGTACCAACACATTTCAACACACCTGCTGTGAGCAGTCAGTCACACATATTTTACACATTGTGTATGGACACTGTTTTCTGAATATAGTTTCTGATTGTTTTGAGGCGTAAATGAAAGAAAAATGACGAGATGATGTGCTTAGCACTCCAGTAATCTTGATTTTGTGAAGCAAAAGAATGCAGAATCCAGCCATCATGGCTGTGGCATGAATATATTGTAGCAAAAGCCTGGTTCAGCGTTTTTGCTGGAGCCCCCTTGAGTCGGCTCTGGCAAACAGTGGTCGCGCTGAAAATGAATGAAGATGAAAATTAAGCTAATGTTGGCCTGAGCGTGGCCTCACCCCAATGAATCCATTTAATCAATGGGGCCAAAGCCAAAGATCTGAAGTCTGGTTTGAGATTTCGGTTGCATTTGCAAGGCCTACACTCATAATCTAGCAGGAGAAATAGATTTCCATGTACCTGCATGGCATTTTTTGTAACCTGTTTTTTTAGGACCTTAATGGTGTCTAGTTAACTTTCCATGTTGCCAAGGTCAACTAGTGACCCATGGGATTCTTTTAGCAGCCATCTTGAATTGATGTTATAACAACATATAGGCTCATAAGAATATAATCTTTGCTAACTTTTGATAACTATTGTGTTTTGCAATTGTTTCCAAATGAAGTAGACAAATGATCTAGTTTCTTTTATATCAGTTGAAAGGGTATTAAATGAATGGCAATCACTTAAACTGACATAGATGGCAATGTGCTAATTGAAAGCAAAAATCATCAAGAACCCCTGTTTCACTGATCATCATCGTCATCCATTTTATCATTAACAGTGACTGGTGAATTGATGAGACAGTGATCCTACAGCACTGTTCTCCAGATCGGGAACCTGGAACCCTTCTACCCTGTGAGTTTGCCTCCTTCATTCTGGTCTGTGTTTATATTCCACCGCAGGCCAGCGTACAGGAGGCACAGCACATGCTCGCTGACCAGACACTGTGTGTGAAGCAGACAAACCCGGACTCCTTAGTTATTTGCAAAAGGAAGAAGTGTTCAGGAGTGGGGCCAGGATTAGAGAGGCAAAGTACAGGTTTAGCCAGAGAGAAGCTAAGAGAAAGTCCAACAGCAGTTCTCAGTAAACGACTCTGGTTCTGACTGGAGGGGTCTCAGACAGATGACCAACTGCAAACCTAAAGCCCCCTACTCCCTCAATGACACCTGGCCAACAAACTGAATGAGTTCTATTGTCACTTTGAAAGACAGTAGGACGGTCCTGGCACCATCCCCAGGACCCCATTCACCAGCTCCAGCCCACCAGCTCCACCTCCCCTACCACAGCGGGGGCCAGGGTGGGAGATTGACCGTCTGGTGACCTGGATTGGACAGTACAACTTGGAGTTCAACGCTCCAGGGACAGTAGAGATGGTTGTGGATTTCAAGAAGAACCCAGCACCACCTGCCCCTATCATACTGTGTGAAATCCTTCTGCTTCCTGGGCACCATCATTACCTCCATCACCGGGAATAAACTTGACACTGACGTCACAAGGCTCATATCTCATTATGTTACTACTTTTCTTTTTGAACACTGCATATAAGATATATTGAAATATAGTATGTTGTTTTGTATGGTTCTGAAAAACTTTACAGGTTGGACGAGCCAAACTCACCCAGTAGTCAAATTGAAGTCTCTCTCTCTCTCTCTCTCTCTCTCTCTCTCTCTGTTTGCATTAGCCCTATAACTGATGCCACAACCATTATGTGGTCTGTGGGTTGCTCTCTCTTTCTTCACCTCTCCATTTTTTTCTACTGTTCTCTGTCTCTGTCTCTCTCTGGTTTTGTCAGGACACAGGGAGTTGTGGTCAGGGAATTGTGGGAGGAAGAGACAGAGAAATAAACACCACATCCCGAAGAGGGTAATGTCAAATCTGCCTCATTATCAACATAAACCCTCTTTTCATCTCTGTGTGTGTGTGTGTGTGTGTGTGTATGGTCAAATCAACAAACACAAATACATACACTCAGAATTACACCAAAACATAATTAACACATACCTAAACAATCATAAAGCAACACTAAAAAAAGAGAAATAGAATACATTGAAAACAATAAAATTCACTTCATATATTTCAAAATTCAAAACAAAGAGGAAGGCCGGATGGACACACAAGTGGTTTATAATGATAAACCAAACAAGGCCATCTTTACAACGCTATTGTAAGTATCTTTCCTTAAACCTAAGATAAATATCAAGAAGAAAAAAATCAAATCTTGTCTTAAGATATTGTAGATATTGAAGATGTTGAAGATATTGACTCATGGCAAATATATTATGGTCAAGATTAGGCAACTAGAGAAAGAATGTGCTTATGATGATAAATAAAACCTGTTGTAACGGGACGTGAACTCTGGGCTCTTGCACTACTTCCACACCCTTTGTTTCCACCTCTCTACATAAAGGACACACTACTTCCTCTATTGGCACTGAATGTTGGCATTGGACTTCAACCATGCGTTGCAGGTTTGTACTGCAACTGTAGCACAACAATTTCCCTTGGGATAAATGCATTTTCTATCTTACTTTACTTACTTACCACTCTGCCTTCATTGGGCTGCCCCCAAACATCCAAAAATAATCACGTCAAAGATATTTGATAAAAATTAATATCAATAATTTTGCAGCTACCACAAAATTGAGACACTGAAGGAAGAAAAATTGTGTAAAATGACGTGTCCATACTTGCAGGCTATAGTACGGCAACATTACACTTAGCGAAGCATTTTAAATATGTTTAATAGCAGAATGGCTCTACTTTAGAAAAATAACCTGCCGTTTGATGGTTTCTTATAACATGTTGTAATGTATCCAAATGCTTGTGCTAGTGTAATACTATACTATACTACTATATTATACTACTAATACCATATATATATATATATATAATACCAAGATGTCAGTGTCAGTCTTTCTGAACAAATGAGACATGTTCCTTAGATTTACTCTTCATAGTCTAAGACAAATTAGCATCCACTACAGCACTCGCTGTTACAAATTGAAACCTTTATATGTTAAACAATGATTACTTTGTGAGCACAGACTGAACCACAGCTCCCATGGAAATTTCGTCCATATCCATAAAACTCACCAACGCTCTCTTCTAAAGTCGTCCAAAAACGTCCACAACGTTCAGTCCTCTCTGTCCTGCTGTTATTACAGACATGCCTGTGACTCGACTTGCTCGTGGACTTGCCTCTTTTGTCGAGCCATGGCCTTTAAACCTGTGATGGTGTAGGGCTTATGGAAAGTGGTGTTTGCTAAAGGCCGCTAAAAGCTGAAATACTGAAGAAACAACAATATTAGATATCCTTATCTAGACAAATGGAGTGAACATACTGTTAAATATGGCTCTGGCCGGATTTTTTGTTTTTATCGTAGCTACAATAGTTAGTTATAGAAATGTTAATGTCAATGTGATTTCAGGTTTCACTTTGGCTGTCTATAGCTCCCTGAGCTTCTTTCTACTACTGTACTAATTTCTCCCTGGCATTTTGTGCTTACAATTGACTTTGAAGAGGGCAAAAAAAACGACAGTTTGTGCCAGTTTTTGGATGATCCTTAAATTGTCTCCAGACACCACAAGCATATGAATTGTATTCTTATCAAGGTAGTAAAAGTTTCAGAGAGCCATTGTGACAGACTAGCACTAGCATGTTCCTAGTCTTTTCAAATCCAGGACAACAGTAACGATACTTGGGTACAGAGAGAGCTGTTAACAGTTGTTCAGCGTGCAGATTCTTATCAAAACATTTCATCTGAATATTACCAAGTGGGTTCCCAAAGCCAAGCAGTTTAGCATTGATCAGTTCTACAACAAATATGTAACCAGATGCTTTTTACAATAAAAAGCCAGTCTAACCCTGCTTTATTGTGGACCTGCCTGTGCTCTGTCTTCTGTCTACGACGTTAGGCAAAGCAGACAGACACAGAAATATGAGACATTTTATTTTTCTTCCCTGGTGTCTCTAAGCACTTTTGCAGTTTACAGTTACAGTCAACTTCCAACAAGGCAATTAAAACAGAAACTGGCAGACACACAGAAACCTGCCACTCACACACACGCACACACACTCAGTCTCTTGTTTTAAATGGGATCTGGCAAACATACGGACATCACTCTCTCTCTCTCTCCCTTTATCTCTGAGTCTTCTTCTATCTCGCACGCCCTCCATCTCTCTCAATTACTTCTATTCTTCTGCCATCTCTCTTTTCTCTCTTCTGTCTCCCCATTTCCACCCCCCCCCCCACCTTACCCTCCTGCCAATGCCTAATGGCTTTGAGCAAGGCAGCCCGCCCCCCCTCCCACCTCCTTCTGAGATAGATTCAATTGGATTGGAAGCCAATCAATCACGGAGAGTATCGAGCTGTGATTGGATTTGGCCGGGGCTGACGGGGTGAGGTGGGTGGGTGCAGGGTGGGGCTGGTTTGATTTTAGCTCTGCTCCAATGAAGGTAGATCTGATGTATTATTGCTATGGACGTACAGACAGGACGGACAGTGCGTGTGTGTGTAGGTGGTAGGGTGGATGGTGTGTGTGATTGTGGTTGACATGTGTCATGGTTTGAGGTTTTGAAGCATTGCCAGCTCTGACTGATGTCTGCAGAAGTCCAGTGCTGGCTATCTGTCATACAGAGATGTACTGTACTGTACTGTGTCTCATGTTACATTTTACATTTCAGACATTAAGCTAATGTGATCAAGAAGGACCACGATGGCAGAATAAGCTGGAGTATCTACATTACACACATTTCAAGAAAACTGTCGTAAAAGGGACTTCAAACATCTATAATAAAATAAAATAAATTCAAACCTTACACAGGTACTTTTCTTATGAGTAAATGGTAAATGGTAAATGATCTCACTTATATAGCGCGGTGCATTGGGAGCAACTTAGGGTTCAGTGTCTTGCTCAAGGACACTTTGACATGACGGGGGCAGCCGGGGATCGAACCCCCAACCCGCTCAAACCAGCTTTACCTCCCGTGCGACAGTGCCAACCACTGCGCAACCATGGCCCCCCATGAGTCAATGGGTGGGCATGGTGTTTTTGTTTTCCACAAAGTGTACCTTTAAATGTAGTGTTCACCTCAAGTAACCAACAGTATAGTCCTTTGCTCTGAAGGGGTCAGAAAAGCTTGTTCACATTTTTCTAACATTGGAATATACCTTTATCAATGCACATTGATGATATTTTGACACGTTACAGTAGGAAAAGAGCAGTAGGTCAAGTAATGAATGACATCTGAATTCCATTTAGCTGCTTTAGTTTCAGAGTCCTGCTACTGTACATGCTGGCTCACGGACACACTGTCATGGCTTACTGGGACACTTAAACAGAGCAGATTAATCGTTAAAAAAAGGCACATGGAGGGGTTGCATCTGACAACCTTTGTAACTTTCTGAAACCGACACACACATTCATGTGACTGGCCAGGTGAGAAAGTAAGCAGGGTTTGAACTTCTCTCTCAGGATATTTTTTCAGCTTCACCAAAGATCACCAAAGCACCCCAAACAAGTCTCGGGCGGAATGAAGCAGAGTAAATGTGTATATATATATATATTTCTTATTTCTTATATCTTATTTTTATACATACTCTCATTTCTAAATTTATGCTACTTTCTACTCTTGAATGGGAGCACCGGTACTGTATAGTTTCCCCCCGGGGATCAATAAAGTATTTCTGATTCTGATTCTGATTCTATAAACCAGTGTGTTTCAAGGAAACCAGTGTGTTTCAAGGAAATAGAACAAGTTTGCCTTGAAGACATAAGGACGAGGGCAGGAGAGGTACTTGCAGTCTCTGATTATATCTCGTTGGTTTCAGCACTTCAGTAGAAATGTTTTTATTGACATTGTTCCATAATATCAGGTTACAGATTGGGACTCCTTTCTTCATGATCTTGCCCTGGTCCCTGAACACAACAGGACTACCACTGAGTCTCACTCTACATCAGTCCTTTCTCTCTCTGTCTCTGTGTGGAAGTCTGCATTCCAGGCAAACTGAGATTAATCCTCCTAATAAAAACTCTCTGAGACAACCACACACGTACACACACACACACACACACACTCAAATGAGACTCCTTGCCAGTGTATATGAGTGATGGCTGCATTAAGTCTCTCGAGAACCTCCTCTATGACAGTTATGATGCTAAAGGATCTCTCTCTGTCTCACCCACCCATCCACACACACACACACACACACACACACACACACTCGTACAGGTAAGAACTCTATCAAAGGTGGAATTAAAGTTTGAGAAATTTAAAACTACGGATTATGAGATCATTAGTTTCTATGTTTTCATGTTATTTTACACACACATTCACACACACATTTTAGCGGTTCTGACACCAGTGGCAAGCTGCAGCCACAGATAATGCTGTAAGGAGCTGGTCAATACTAATTCACTAACCCTAACCTGCTTAGCACTGACCAGTCACTCTGCATGTGTGTGTTATTTGTGCGTGTGTGTGTAAGTGAGAGAGAGGATGGAGTGTGTTTGTTTTCCGTTTTGTGTAAGTGAATGTGTATGTGACAAAATGTGAGAATGTCTGTGTGTGTGTGTGTGTCTAACAACCTGTCTGTGTCCATTGCATCTGTGTGTGTGTGTAAGCCATTTAGTGCTCCCCATACATATTTCTTTGCTGTAACATGAGCTGTAGACCAGATCAATAGAAATGTTTCTTTGTTAATGAAGATGTGTGTGTGTGTGTGTGTGTGTGTGTGTGTATGTATGTGTATGTTGGGGGTGTGGAGGGGGGGCACTTAAACTGACCACTGCGTCTGACCACAGCGGTCAGTCACTGGGCGATTTATACAACCCACAAAAACTCTCCACCAAAATAGACACACACAGACATGTCTGTGTTGTCATTCCAGGTCAAAGGCTGTCAAAGGCTAACCTACCTCCAGTACAGTCATTTATTAATATTCTATGTGTAGAGTAGTAATAGTACCTCAGATTTTCTTGTGTTGATGTCTTTTTTTTGGATCACAAATTGTGAAATTCTTGAAAAACGCTTCTTTATCAGGCTGGACAAAAACTTGTAATCAAGCATGATCCCAGAATACAAGATGTACATTCAGATTGGGAAGTGTCTATACTCATTTTTAAGTACAGTACAAAGTAAGTAAGTTTTGCTAGTGGCCAATAGGAAATTCAATTGTACACTAAAGTGCATGTGAATATGTCATCGGGGATTCAGAAGAGTAAAAAAGCAGTATAAAATGACACAAAGTAGATGTTTCAATTTGAGCAGTGTGTGGTTATCCTGAGTTGTGTGTCTGTGCAGAGACACAAAAAACAAACCCTGTTGAGTCCTGAGACGCACAGTTAGTGCTCATTGCAGCAAATACCTGTGTTGTGTTCAGGGAACTTGTGCTCCATCTACACCTGCAATCTATACCTGGCTGTCCTATCTGGACCAGGAAAATGCATGTTAAGTGTTAAGTGCAAGTGTAAATGTACACAGAACACAGTGTGAATGCAGCTGGATCAGCCAAACCGCTTCCGGAGGTGGTCAGGCTCGCATTGTGATCCAGTTCAAAGGTCACCCGATTTTACAAAAACCTGCTTCTCTACAGTGTTACAATCCAACATTGTATCGAATGAGTACAATAAACACATTTCTAAAGCTTTTAAAATAATTTTTGTATAAATGTGACTGGTAAAACGTGCTATTTCTACTGTGGTAGAGGTATGAATCTTCTATATCTAAAAACAAGCTGGCGCATGGGACATGTTCTGACTGCTCAAACTTAATAATAAGAAAGGGGCTGATGGGATGCATATGTGACTTCCAACAACTTGATTCCCCTCCTCCACATCATCATCATATGTCTTATTGGCAGTCTGCACAGCTTCATTAGCATATCTAATTCATACTTCGCTCACATAAAGTGTTGAGTATGCATGAAACCACTAGGTCAATATTTCATTTATCCTCCATTTGGGAGGTGTGTGTGTGTGTGTGTGTGTGTGTGTACTGGGTGTGTAGTCCTGTAGGTGTGTGGGTGTGATAAGAGGACAGTTAATGATTAAAGTGTGATTAGATTTGGATCAGGAACACTATCGATGTGTTACTTGCATCAGGTTGGAGTTCAAAGTTTGAAGGCCAAAGTCTCACGTGGTTTCAATAGCACTAAATGATCTACACCATAAAACAAAGTATCCTGAACACTGGAGGGCAGGGGCGCCCATAGCAATGCCGCTGCACTGGGCAAGCTATAGTGGGATATAGTGGGTTATAGTGGGACAGAGCGGCTGAGTGGACTGGTTATAGTAGGACAGGATGAACGCACTGGTTATAGTGGGACAGGCTGAGTGGACTGGTTATAGTGGGACACAGAGGCCGAGTGGACTGGATATAGTGGGACACAGAGGCTGAGTGGATTGGTTATAGTGGGACAGAGAGGCCAAGTAGACTGGTTACAATGGGACAGGCTGAGATTATCCTTTAGATCAGGGGTGCACACACTTTTTCAGCATGCGAGCTACTTCCAAGTCAAAATGATCTATCTACTATAAAAATGCAAAACATATATTTATTTATTGTACAATATATGTTGGTGTACCTTGCATAACTGCATGAACCCATATTGCACAATATAATATTTTATAAAAATGCGTGGTGGCCCATGTGTCAGAAAAGATCAGATGTCAGACTGGCTGCCCTGTATGTCAATCAAGTGACAAACTTCATAGTGCGGATGGATGATAGGCTGACGTCTATTTTTTTAATGCCATGCGATCTACCCACACTACCTTTGCGATCGACCGGTAGATCGCGATCAACGTATTGGGCACCCCTGCTTTAGATAAACTAAAGGATGAAAAGGGAAGTATTGTCCTGGTGTTTTAGTTCATATAGAGAGACGGAGGTGAGGGTGAGGGGTCCTTTGCTTAAGTTAAGTGAACCATTAAAACACAATTGGATAAGATGTAAAATGCATCATCACAAAGCTGAACACAGGCCTATTTTTCTTAGGTCATGAAAAGTTGTCAATTGGAGATACAGGTTTTTGTTTGGACAGAGATGTCATTAAAAACAGACGTTTGGCATTGTTCAACATGCAAACATCAATGGGTTCAAAAAGGTGAAAAAAATCTTCTAATAGTTTAAGCTTTGCCGTGAAGGAAGGGGGACGGCAGCTGCTGCTGAATGAAACATACTGAAAGGAATCCTTAGTCATGAATCTATAAAGATATAAGTTTGCTACACTGGCTCTGATGTTCTGACCAGCCTTCAGTAAATAATTGGTAAATGGTAAATGATCTCACTTATATAGCGCTTTCCAATCTTCACAGTTCCCAAAGCACTTTACAGTTAAGTCTCATTCACCCATTCACACACCGATGGCGACCAAGTGGCCATGCAAGGTGCTGGTCTCCATCGGGAGCAACTTTCAGTGTCTTGCTCAAGGACACTTCGACATGACGGGGGCAGCCGGGGATCAATCCCCCAACCCGCTCTAAGCAGCTTTACCTCCCGTGCAACAGTACTAACCACTGCGCCACCATGCCGCCCAAAAACACTCTTTCATGTAAAAACCATATTTAGTTGAATATGCTATAGGAACTGGTCCCTGTCAACATTGCTTCAGTCTCAAGCCTCAAACCATTTGTTTTATTTCCGAAGTTTAATAAGGCCCTTGTAGCATGAACGAACAGATAAATAACGTTACCTCTGTCCAACAAAATCCCCTTAAATATCTAGTTCTGGCGTTTGCCAAGAACACACTCCAGCCCAAATTTAACTCCTAGAATTTTGCGAAAAACTGTCCTAGAAAAAGTGTCAGCAAAAAAAGACAGAAAAAAGGAAGGAAAGAAAGAGCACTGATAAAGCAAGACTGGTCTCCTCCTTCCATCCATCCATACTTCCCTTCCACGCCATGCATCAATGGTTGTAATGTGTATGTATGTGTGTGTGACAGTCTCCATTGATCCCCTGTCATCCTGATCACATTACAACCCCCCTCCGATTAGATCTACATTTTTAATTTTCCTCCATGGATGACAAAAATGACGTGAGCGCAGGATGGAGCGATGAAGGAATGAGAGGAGAATTCTCAATGTGGATGAATATAGAGACTGGGAGGGGTCAGCGGGGGTCAGCTGGGGGATGGGTGAACAGAGGGATGGCAATATGGAAAGCCAGCATAACTTAACATTGGCTGACGTTAAAGCCCCACACTGATTACTTACATATTATAACTACAATCCATGCGTACTATACGCCATATACTTTACTGCCCACTATTTTCCAAAGCAAACAATATGTATAGACTGATGTCCTCCCCTGCAGACAGTTTGCTTTGAAAACCAACTTGCTTATAGGTAATCCATTACATTTAATGGTGTAATGGTTTAATTGTGTGTATTTATTTTTAAGTTATATTATCATTATGTGAAAAAATATTTTCAAGCATGCTTCAACCCCTATAATTGCACCACATTCATATCTACAATTTTCTACCCAGTGAGCAAACATGAGCATTACCTAAACTCAACACTTCATACTTTTCTACCGTTTATCTACAGCTGCTGTAAAATGGAGGATAACAGTTAGCAATATGACACAGTTAACATGGCAAGTTTTGCTAACTAATATCTTAAAGGTTGTTATATATGCTTCCTTTAGGAGATATTATTAGAAAACACTCCATACATTTCCATTGTTATGCGGACGATACCCAGTTATATCTATCAAGCCGGAAGAACCTCATCAGTTAGCTAAGCTCCAAGCATGCCTTAAAGACATAAAGACTTGGATGACCTGCAATCATCTGATGTTGAACTCGGACAAGACAGAAGTTATTGTTCATGGCCCTGAACACCTCAGAAACACAGTATCTAAGGATATTCTTACTCTAGATGGCATTGGCCTGGCCTCCAGCACCACCGTGAGGAATCTCGGAGTTGTCTTTGATCAGGACATGTCCTTTAACTCTCACGTAAAACTTGAAGGACTGCCTTTTTTCACCTCCGTAACATTGCAAAAATCAGGAAGATCTTGTCTCAAACAGATGCAGAAGAATTAGTCCATGCAATTGTCACATCTAGGCTGGATTCTTGTCTCACAGGTTCTTGTGGATCGTGGTCCTGGTATGCCTGGCTGCTGCTGCCATGGGCCTGCTTGAGTCTGATCTCTACAGTTATTATTTTTAGTCGTAGTTCTGTCACTATTAAAGCTGTTACTGCTACTATTAATCATATCTCAGTTATTATTATAGCTGTAACTACTATTATCAGTCATATTTCCATTATTATTATAATTATAGCTGCTAGTGCTGCCATACATCTCTGCCTGTCTGCCTGTCTGTCTGTCTGTACGTCTGTCTGTCTCTCCCCCTCCCTCTTTCTCTCTCTCTCTCTCTCTCTCTCTCTCCAACCCAACCAGTCAAAGCAGATGACCGCCCACCTAGAGTCTGGTTCTGCTCGAGGTTTCTGCCTCTTGAAAGGAAATTTTTCCTTGCCACAGTCGCAAAAGTGCTTGCTCATGGTGGGAACTGTTGGGTCTCTGTAATAATATTATAGAGAGTCGGTCTAGACCTGCTGTATTTGTAAAGTGTCATGAGATGACTTTTTGTTGTGATTTGGCGCTATATAAATAAAATTGAATTGAACTGAATTGAGTTTATTGGCTCAGACGGGATAATCAGACTGAAGCTGATGTTGCTCTCTTCATTTCTGTCACTGCTGGTGAAGAGGCATATCATTCAGATAGCCAAACAGTAAAATCCGATCCTGTATCTTTTCTGTGGATGCCATGGTCACACAGCAAGCCGCAATGACAAGTTAAAAAGGCTGAACCATCATCAACTCAGAGGGCAGCAACATCAGCAACATGGCTCTCATCGTGTTTACATTCAAAACAGTGAAGGCAGCAGCCATTTTCTGTCTGAAATGACCGTCAGAGTACAAAGATGATAGGTGAGATTATGTCAGCACTTAGACTCTGGGCCAAAAAAACTTTCAGGTTTGTCCATTTTTCCATTTATTTGAGAAACCACTTCTGTTTGTGGTGAGTAGTAATAGTAGTAGATTTTTTTGATTATCAAATGATTTTATTTTATTTCATGTAGCATGCTAGCTTTCCAGAGATGCTAGAAGTCCTCTAACTAGATGACAAAACAAGTCATTGTTCACTCACGGGAGGTGTCACCCAGAGGAAGTGACAAAGGGACACACAGAAAAGGTGGAAGTCCACTCAGATCTTAGAATTTTTGGTCATTTGTTGACAACAAAAAACTTTGTGTGAGCACCTCTTTGCAAGTTGGGTCAGGGCAAGGCAAGTTTATTTGTATAGCAGTTTTCAACAAGGCAAAGTGCTTTACATTAGACATAAAGGGCATTAGGACGTGATACACAAGAAGACACATGAATAGAATTTTAAAAGAATGAAATAAAATTTCATAAAATAAAAAAGATAAGTACGATAGAATAAAAATAAACAGAATAATAAAAACTCACTGCAGTGTGAGAGAATGAATGGCCACAAATAGAATTGAATAAAATGAAGTAGCATACTTCATTTTTAATTTTAAAGAAGTGAGTTGAAACAGACCAAGATTTCTGGGACCTTCTTTCATATATGTGCAGAGACTGAATGCTGCATCTGCGCACTCAGTTTGGACCCAGGGGACAGTAAGCAGATAACGCAGCAGCAGTTCAGAAATGTATTTTTGCCCTGAGGTCAGAGAGAAACCTGACAGTTGTTCCACATGTTCTCCTTTTCAGAATGGATTTAGAATCTTGTTCTTCAAGAGAAAACAAAACACATTTAGCATTTTATTACAACATTATCATCAGCTTTGTTAATTCCAGTTGTATATCATCTTGATTTGACAACTTACAAGCCAGCAATTACACTGAACAGAAAGCTTATAAGTTGTCAAATCAAGATGATATAAAACTCATTGCAGCCCATAAAATCACATCCATAAACTATGAATAAAATATAGCACCATGGCAAAACATACTGAAAAGCACTTTGCATAAGAGCATATGGATGACACTTCTCTTCCCCTGTGTTTATATAGAAACAGTTCAGAGTGACGCAGGAGCCGGTGTTGGTTTTAATAGCAGAACTCAGTCAGACAGATGGCAGTGGGCTGACCTGCAGAGGACACATCTACAGTACATCATCTCTCTGGGGTAAACATACCTCACTTTAACATTATTAATAATCATATTTATTATCATTACAGTCTGTGGCCACTCCAACTCCTAACACACACACACATGCTGCATCAATACACACAAGCACATACAAGTAGAGGCAGCAGACACAGTAAGTGATATAGATTACAACACTCGTCACTCCCTGCAGAATATGAGTCACGACCTTGGACCAAATGTCATTAAGGAGCTGAATGTCTCTCCATCTTTTGTCTTACATTTTCTTGATTTTTTCGTCTTTGCTCCTTTTCTGCACCTCATGCCTTTGTGTACTTCTTTAGGTGTTCTAAATCTGTGTTCATTAAAGAGATGATGCCTTGAATGTAAAGGTAATGAAAATAATGTTATTTAAACATTGTTGTAAAATGTTATAGAGTAAAACTGAACACCAAAATTCATAATATACATAAATTCAATTAATGAAAGCAACGCAACAATCTGAAAACCTGGTACATGGCAGATAAAAAACTGCCTGTTGTTTTCAGTCCGTTCTTTGGAAAAGCCAAGGAATCTGTTGTTATTTACTTGGAGATGTAAGGCATCATCAGTATGTTAACATTATAGGAACTATCCAAATTCACTTCTGTGTTCATAGTTAAAGGTGCTGTTGTACTGGACCAGTGTTGTGCAAGTTCACACTTCACAAGAGCTAGCTCAAAGTTCAGTTTGCACAGAGTTCCCCTTAATTTCTTCCACAATCAAACAATGTGAGTATATGTTTTACCACTTTGTCTGTACCTGCCTTCTTGAAGGCACACGCCTGGGCAGCTGCAAACCAGTAATCAATCTGATGAACAATGGCTTTTCAACCTTGCTCAAAGGCTGCAGATCTCCTGCAATGTAGGTTAGTACAAGTCTGTCTACTTGTTGTTGGGAAACAAAGGTACCGGTCCTATACAAAATACTGTGAGTTTGACTTGTGTGGAGGAACTTTGTGGCTGTTGGCTCAAGGTCTTACCCTCCTTATGATGATGTTCACAATCACGTTCACATTAATTTGTTACAAAGTGATACGCTCACCAAAAATTATATTTAGAGGTCTTTCTCATTTTGTGTCCTTCCCAATTACAAACATGAATATTAAAACCCCTGTCAATATAATGCAGTCAAGTACAACTGCACCACTAACTCAATGCTAAAACATATGTGTCAGCACAAACTGAACAAGCATCATAAACAGCTATGGCAGAACAGTTGTGGCATGGTGGCGCAGTGGTTAGCACCTCCCAGGTGAGGTAGAGCAGGGTAGAGCAGGTTGGGGGTTCCCCCCGTCATGTCGAAGTGTCCTTGAGCAAGCCACTGAACCCTAAGCTGCTCCTGATGGAGACCAGCACCTTGCATGGCAGCTTGGGCCATATCATATTCACACATATATAGTGAGTGAATGAGACTTAACTGTAAAGCAATCAATTCCCAGCATGTATCTCTCTCTCTCTGTGTGCGTGTGTGTGAGAGAGAGAGAGAGTGTGTGTGTGTGTGCATGTATCAACAATAGAGCAGAAACATCATCTTCAAAGTTTGGGAGATAGCGGTTCATAACTACACGTCTTCTTTTGCAGTTTGTTGGACAATTAAGAGCTTGTAGTGTTGATGTTATGCCCCCCCCCCCTCTCCCCCCATATACACACACACATGCACTACTAATCACTTGCATTATCAGTTAACCAAAGGTTGCTCTGATAGTTCTTTCTGCATGACTGTATATTTATTTTCATGTAATAACAACCATGACTTATGAATACCTTTCTTGTTGAAAACTGTATAGAAGGTGCAAGTGAAAGAGATGATAAACAGTGAGGATGATAATTCATTTCATTTGTTGAATGAATACATTTCTGAAAACTCACAAAGACAATGCCGTCAGATAGGATCAACCCTCACATGAACATGATCATCTCCCTTCAAAGTGACTTCATGGTACAACAATAAAATATCCCTTTTTAAGAAAAATAATATATTATATGGTCACAGTCTTTCATTAGAACCCTTTAACTACGTTCATATTTACGTTTCTATCCTAACATGCCTATATCAGACACTTCAGTATGTCATCTAGACCTAGCTTTTTACAACTTCACTCCACTTTATTTTATTTCACTTCACTTTATTGACACTTCAAGGTATAATGACTTTGTAGCAGCCATTGAAAATGCAACCAAAGACATGTGTATATACATAAATACATAAACGAAATAAAAACGAGCACTTTACCTCATGCAAACCAAATAAAATGAAATAACTTTTCTTTTCTTACCATCTCTACCTCTTTGTCCCCTCCCCTGTTCTCTGTCCTCTCCCTCCCCACAGATAATCTCTTGCTCTTCTTCTCTCCCTCCTCTCCCTCTGTCTTTCTCCTCTTCCTTATTTCTCCATCTGTCTCATCCTGGCAAGGCCATTAACTCATAAATCCAATACAGGCCACCTCAACACTATCTGTCTTCTGCCGATGGAGAGCAGGATGGGATGGAGGGAGCAGAGAGGAGAATCAATGGCTCCCCTGACTGTCAGTCCGCTCACTCGTTTTCACATCCATCTACCCATCGCCTCCTCCTTCACCTCCTCTTCTCCCCTCCCTCTCTCATTTTGCTTGTTTTGTTCCAAACCCAGAGGAGTGTTCACCAAGGGGCCAAATGCTGACACAGCTTCTCCTCACACACTCACAAATATTGTCAGTATGACTCAGCGCTCCTAGACACAATCACTAAGAAGGACTCAGGAAAATGACAAAATATTATTTCAACCAGGCGACCATCCACGTTGTGACAAATTTCAAATACACAACGTGGCAGAAGTACTAGTTATAGTATATTTACTGTAACTCATGTTCTTTTCAATTATGAATTTAGATGGATTGGCACAAAATCTTTTACAGCCATTCATGGTCCCTAGAGGATGAGTCGTACTGACTTGGGTGGTCTCCTGGCATTTCCTGCAGCGCCTCCATGAGGTTCACATTTGTGATTTTGACTGAAGTATCTCAACAACTATTGGATAGACTGCCATGGACTTTGGTTCAGACATTCAAGGTTCCTGCTTAACAACAGTATGTTAGCATTGTCATAGTGAGCATGACAGCTTTTAGCTCAAAGCATCGCTGTGCCTAAGCACAGTCTTAGAGAGCTTCTAGCATGGCTGCAGCCTCTTGGATCTTGGAATTGGATTTGTACTTCTGCTTTGTACCTAGGGCGGTTACTGTCTGGACTGGTACTGTGTAGTCTCCGTAGGCTACACCGTAGCTGACTTACAGCTCCTACAATATGTGACAACATGTCAGGGCTATGGCGGCAACAGAGATACCTTGTGGAGATAACAAGGCCAGTAAGTGATCAGCTTTGGCTGCTTGTGTTTTATCCTACAATATTCTGATGCCTGTAGAGACTGTTGAGAGCGAAAACAACATGAAACAAGTTGAAAAAGGCCTCAGTAATCTCTATTCAGTCACACACCCCTCGCAAAGCCATCACCAAACTTCCCTCCGCTTGATCTCTGCTCTCTACAGTGAATGAAACAACGTCAATGCGGCGAATGCACACAATAGTCTCACATTCAGTTATGAAATGAGGTGAACCTTCCCACCATTACTTGGATCACATGAATGAAGCAATGTAAACCCAAACACCCAATAGCGTCTCTTTGGATTAGAGGGGTGCAGTCATAATCATGTTCATTTTTTTTCTTTATTTCTTTTACAGCTTCCTTCCCTCTATACATACAAACACGCACATACACAAGCGCACACGCACCCACAGGTGCTGTTTTTCAAATTAAAGGCTACTCTTCACCTTCCATGAATCGAAATGCTTGTATCTAACAAAATGCAACACAGCCATCAGTCATAACATCAGTCATATTGTGCTGCAATCTATAATTTTAATTAGTGGGCATGCACAGCCACATTCTCTCTCTCTCTCTCTCTCTCTCTCTCTCTCTCTCACACACACACACACACACACACACACACACAAAAACACAAACTGTCATAGTACTGTAATACTCCACACCAACACAATGGAGGTTAGTTTGTGGTGCTCACAGCATTAAAAACATCTCATTCCAATAAATGTCTCAGTATAATCTGCAGTCCTGAATGTGTACAATTTACAATTTTTTCAAGTTCAGCAGGTTGAAACTTTTCTTTCCAGACACACGCCCACTTCAGGTAAGCCTTTCCTACTGGGGAAATGTATTTCCATCACTTCAAACGTATGTAAAATTTTAATACGTCGCTCTCATTTCGCAAAATTAGTGTTAAGATAGATATTAGAGTGTTTACAATGAAGTACCCTAAAAAGATAATTGTACTATTGTGTGTGAGTGTGTGTGTTTTCCAGCTTAATTTGACTGATGTTTTGCTTCAAAGAGAGATGGAAGGTGAAGAGTAGTGTATTTGGTGTGTGTGTGTGTGTGTGTGTGGACTTCAAATATCTGGATATAGACGAGGAGTGCTATTCCCAGATATTGTGAGCAGGCACAAAGAAATATTGTATACACACAGAGAGGATGGCCAGCAGTGTGCGGCTTTGGCACACACACACACACACACACACACACACACACACACACACAGTGTGGTTAGAGTGTTTCAGCCCCCAGTGAACCACACTGGCCTCTGGTGAGCCACAGAATCCATGAGGTATAGAGTGACAAGCTCTCTCTTTCTCTTTCTCTCTCTGTCTCTCTCTCTCTCCTTATAGTCACATAGACACATAGTGTCTCGTTTTTTCTCTCTTATAAACTAACGTGCAGACCTACAAGTTGTAAATGTGTTTTCCTCAGACACACACTTTCAAACACGTAGCCTGACACGCATTAGGTCATTCTGCTGACATCTTTCTTATTAGCTGTTTTCTTTGTCTCTTTCTTATTGGAGGACTCCATTTTCTTTAACCAATCACTGAGTACATTTACATTCACTGTAGTAACCTGGTTATTATAAAATGTGCAACAGGTCTATGACCAGATTATTCCCCTACTCCCAACCTTATTGAGCAACCATGGCCTTACTTCTTTCTGAGCATTTGGAGTACAATGTGTGTCATTTTTTACAAATAGTCAAAAGTCTTCATGGGCCACTGGAGAACCAAACCACTGTGCAACATTGATAAAAGAAAGACACATGAGAAGACACAGACATGATCCAAGTACACCCGAATCAAAAATGTGGTGGTTCTTAAAACCCAAGAGGCATGTACAACGGGTTCCATACCGACCCCATTATTTTTCACAACTGATTTCTAAACAGGGTCATAATCCCAGAATCCTCTTTAAAACCATAAACTCTGTGACTGGTTCCACGCTCATCCAGCCAGTTGACTCCTCCCCAGTCAACAGTGAAGATGCAACACATTAGCACAGACTTCAGAGGACTTGATGTTGACCCATCTCCAACATGCACCCACTTCAGTAAAGTCTCTCTGTCAGCCCTCGAACGCTCTGTTGCACTTTCAAACCTGGTTTTTAAAAGTTTTATTCAAGACTGTTGGTTCAGATATTTACCCCTCCAGTTTTAAACATGCCACTTGGTTATCCCTCTTAAAAAAGCCGTCTCTGGATCCCTCTGCTTTATGCATGCCCTTTATCATGTGTAGACATAATATTGATTTTTATTGCTACGTGGAGCAACTATATGCCCCGTTAAAGCCTGGTACCACCGATCTATCCTTGCAGTTCAGCTGTGGAACTCCCTGCCTGATGATCTCAGGCAGAAATCTCACTTTAAGTGCTAATATGTAAAGCAGTTAGTAACTTTGTTTTGAAAGTTAAAAAAGTTATTATAATTATTATTCTTAGACTGAACAAAATTTGCACCCACTCTGACCCAAGTCCCATGTCTCGCTTAATGGGAACCAGGGGCGTTTATAGAATTTGAGAAAATTGGGGGCTTAGACCAAACCTCTGTAGGCATTACAGCATGCATGTATTTTCAGATACAGTTCACGCACTGTAGTGGGTGCATTGTTCACCTCTCATCATAACAGGCGATTTCAACCAATATTGAAAAGTTCCTACATAGGCTAACTCCTTACCCTTCGATCACTTTTGGAGTGTTTCTTTTTTCACCTGCGCTCTGCCATTTCGCCTCTACTCTTCCCGCTGAGTCACTCAGCGCTGGCCTTCATTTTCTAGATTCCAAATACATTGGTTTAGGTAATCTGGATTAACTGTCTCCTTTGAAGAGTACAGTGTTGTCATCATTGATGGAAATGATAGACAAAACTACTACTTAAATTTTGCTATTAAAAAGTGAGACAAACAGCAGGTGGATTAGGACCAGAGATTCTAGCTAGCATAATCCACTAACAAATGTTAGGTGGCCAGCATTACCCTGTGTCTGAACATTTTGAGATGTTTTTTTCACACACACACACACACACACACACACACACACACACACACACCCTGCATGTTCTCTAAAGGCTACTCTTCACCTTCCATCAATCCAAATGCTTTTATCTAACAGAATGCAGCACAGCCATAACATCAGTCACATTAAGCTACAACTGCACACACACACGCAACACTCACACACACACACACACACACACACTGTATCTATAATTTTAATCAGAGTGGGCACTATCTCTCCCTCACACACACACACACACACACACACACACACTGTGTCATATCAAACACAGCCATGCTCTAACCCACACTCTCTCTCTTTGTCAAACACACACACACACACACACACACACGCACACACACATACACACAGTCGGGTCATGCCCTTCTCAGGTTTCCTTTGACACATGGTAATAGATTCCGCTGTAGCTCTACGCCTCGGCTAAGTGGCCTCACCTTTCACTGAAAACAAATCACTCTCTTTCTCTCCTGCTCACTCACAAACACACACACACACACGCGCGCGCTTCTTTTCCACCTCCAGCTCTCTCTTTCTGCACACTCTCCTGGTCTCTTACCATTTTCTCTTTCACCCTCTCCCTCCTCATCATCCTCGTCGCTGACCTTCCTCCTCTCTCTCCCATCTCTCTCCCATGGGTGCTCTCCTTTTCCTCCCCGTCACTCAGCCCATCATCCTTTTATTTCCATCCTATCGCTCCTTTTCTATCACTCTGTTCTCTGTTTTTTTCTAACTTGTCTCACCTCTGTGACACATGTCACATTATAAGAGTCATTGAAATGAGTCATTTGTGAGTTTTGTCTAAAATAATGTGTTATTGTTTATTAATTAAAAATGGACAACGGATACAAAGTCTACTTTTTTTATTGTTATGACTGTATTAGAAATGATAATATTATTGTTGTAGTAGTAGTATATTTAGTAGAAGTTACAGTTGTAGTATTTGTGTGCATTATTTTCTCATTGTTTTTATCTGTTTGTGTCTGTAAAGAACCTTGTTTTTTGTTCTGTACACAAAGTACATATAATAATACATAATGGCAAAGGTTATGCATTATTATTATTATAATTAGCATAGCTATACAATCTAGCTTGTACAAATAATACAAACATTTCTATTGTTGTTATTAGCTATCTTAATTTTATTTGTCATTTATAATGTAAATATATAATATATATAATAAATCTGTGTTGCATTATTTTCTTATTCATAAATAATTTCGTCTTAGCATTATTAGCATTGTTGTTGACAACTTGGTCATCCTATCAAGGAGAGCCCCTTGTCCCCTTAAGAAGCTTGAATGCTGTTACAAACATCTTATTCCACGTTGTCTGGCAAAATCCAAAATTATTACTGTATTTTACCTTTTATATTGTTATATAGTGCAAACAGTAATCATATCATATATGTATCCACAAACAAAACAACAACATTGGAATGACGGTGCAGAAATGATATTCAAACTAAATCACTAAAGGTAAAAACAACAATAATACTGTTGACCCAGCATGCCTGATCCTGCTGACCCATTCTGGAGCCCCCGACCCTGCTTCACTGCCAGTGGCCGGAAGTGCTGCTAGCAACCCCCATACTTTTTTTATTATTATTATTGTTATTATTGTTAGTGGTGTTAGTGGTAATACTATAGTGCCTACAAGCATGATTTGTGACATGACAAATAGTTTAGAAGCCAATCCTTGAAGCGTCCAGTGCACACACACTGAGGCTGGACTTTACAGTGAAGCAGGAAACACCTGCTGTCCAGCAGCAAAATTTCTGTTTATACATTCTGGATTTTTAATGACGGAGGAGGACTAGATTTCATTTCAAGATAATAACTTTTTTTTGTGAAAAGGACATATCAGATAGAAATTATTATTCAAAGTATAGCAATGTTTAGAGGGGATCTTTCATTTTCTTGTATTTATTGTTTTGATTTCCTCATATTGTCCTGTCAATGTTCCATCTTTTGTCTTGCAATAGAAAGTTTTAAAATACAATTTAAAAAGACAAAGAAATGCTAAAAATGTCTATATTATTTATACACTAACTTTACTGAGTCACATTTGTTGATGGACACCTCAACTTAATATTGTAATAAATACTGCATTTGCATCTTCACTAAAAAGAGCACTGTCCTTTACTGCCTTGTCAAATATTTAATATTTGGTTGACGTTTAATGATAGCATATTACATTATTACATTTAATTAGCTGATGTTTTTCCACATTCCATTCCAGTCAGGAAGTGTATTTAGTCAATCGAGGACTATCACTAAATTTGAAGACGTTGGCGTGTTTTTCTAAATGATAAATATCTAATTTTGCTTCAGTTGATATCTTAGCTGGTTCTTTTTAATCTGCAAGCTGCGTCCGGTCTCAACACGCCGCATTGTTTCCATCCTTTCACTTGTACACTTTCAGAATAAAATGACAGGAAAAAGACATGGTCGAAAGAAGAAAAGAAGACTAGAAAGAGCTAATATTATTATTATTATTTTGTTTATTAAGATACAGGTCTGGTCCACAAGGATAGTTTCACTGACTTCATGTTTATTGTTTAGTTGATCAATACTACATCTTAAACACGAGAGTGTAATGAGACATTTTCATTACATTCAAATTATGTATTATTATGTATTATTATTATTATTATTATAACACATTTTGTTCCCATGCTGGTTTATTGTTTCAAGGAGTTTCATACATATCCAAAAAAAAATTCCTATCGATTCCTATAAACGTTTAACATCCTATTACACTTTGCCACCTGAGTAGGAAACGCATGTAGATTTTTGATTAATGTAATTAATCACAATGAAAATGTTAAGGTTGTATTTTCCAAAGACTTAAAAGGCAAAACTTTTTTTCTTACCTGAAGATTATAAAATCCAGTTGGAGCCCATAATTCTTTTCATTTCTTGGCATGTAAATGGTCATTAAAAATGTATGTTTAAAGGATGGAACAATCCAGATATCAGTGAAATAACTGTATTGTTAGAACCCTTATCCTCATCATCGCAAATACGTCCATTGCAGCAGCAAAACCATGTTGTTTTTATTTTCATTTAGTTGTTTTATTTTTTATTGAAATCCCAATCAATTGTGTAAGTGAAACCATCTTAGGGTTCTGAACTAAATTTACATTCATTTCAGGTTTTAGAGGCTCCGGAAGAAAAGCAAGACTTTATTTTGAAATACAAAAAAATACTTTTTACAGTTTGTGCACCCTAGTGTATTCAAGAATGAATTCATTAATACATAGACTAAAATTTAAACGCAGGTCGAGGTGGACCCCCATGTAATGTGCATCAAGCTGCTTCAAGGATTCCGACTATGTTCTCTGCACCGCTGCAGCTGTACTGAGGTCATCTATAGTGAAAGACTGCCATCTAAAGGTGACTGATTAAAAATACTGTGGAGGAGGCTTCTGTCTGTTTTTGAACACAGACACCATAGAAAAAGAATTATGTGCTCTGGTATTGTTTTACCTTCATGCTCACAGTTTGTAGAATGTAGTTAAGGGAGGTAGAAGGTATTGGCCTCAGGGAACTGGACTGGATTCTGTCCTATATTTTTCTCTTAGTGGCTCCCTGCTGTTGAAAATGAAATGAAAATGAAATGTTTTTATCTGAATGTTGTTTTTATTCCACTTGCGTGTTGTCACGGCCAAAGTTTTGCACTGATCCCCCCCCCCCAACACAAACACAGGTTATACGTTATACCGCCCCTGTCCCCCCTGCGTTACATTAATGCACACACCCCCTACTGGACACTTTATCTGGACACTTTATTTTGGTCACTGCACTGTTTGCTATTTATCTTATCTTATTCTTTTACCTTTATATTTTACATGCTTGTTGTCTGTCAGATTATATGTTATATGTTAAAAATGTAGCACCATCAGACCATGGCAAATTCCTTGTAATGTATGTTACTTGGCAATAAACAGTTTCTGATTCTGATTTTGATTCTGATTGTGTTGACATGTTTACCTGTATTGCTGTTAGACCATATGTATCCCTTTAATTTTAATCACTTGGTTAGCTTTTAATGTATTTGGTGTGTGCTTTTAAACATTTGGACTCTGCATGGATAAATTCAGGTATTGGCCAAGGGTGACCGTGATACAACAGCTAAAATCCTTGCTGCACTTTCACAGCACTCGCACACAGAACATCTCTGCTAGCGTGAGCAATATTGTAGCCTGCCAGGAGAAAACCATGTTTGGAAGGCGCGCGTGACTGTTATCCCCAAGCACGCATCTACTTTCATTGCTATTCTGCTGACAAAAACCTGCTCGCTCCCAAGTGTTTTTTCTTTTTGGCAGTAAGTGGGTGGAACATACCTCCTGCCCGATTGGTACTGCACATGTGCAACTCTCAACAGAGGTGAGAAGGAAGCGAGATGGCTCATTTGTTAGCTACTTTGGCATCATCAGCTCCGGAATAAAAAATGTGTTTAATTCAGGACCTGTGGGCGTGGATCTCATTTGGCAGATTTTGGCAGTGATTTGCTGTCACACAGAGGTGCAGACTGGGCAGGTTGGCTGACAATTTGGCTGACAGCTGGGAATCAGGGGCTGAGACTTGGGCTGGTAGCTGGAAATCTGGGGCTAGGGCTGAAGCTTAGGTGCAGAGAAAGCTGGAGTGACAGACTAGGGAGAAACAAGATGAGAAGTGCGAGGATACAACTTCCACCTGTTAAATGCCACCATATGGCCAAATTTAGTATCAGTCCTCCAAAAGATGATGAGGGCCTTCGAGAAGTCTGGGTCCTTAATAAAACATCCTTCATCACTCCAAAGTTGTGCCAGGAGAGAGGCAGGCAAGGTGAGTGTCTGTTGACTCCATGTTCAGCCAGATTGTTCTGTCATGGTGTAGCAAGGTTGAGCCAAGAACAGGACACAGAGGTAAGATGAAGTTATAAAGGTTTATTATGGGGTACCGGGGGAATGGAGAGGAGATGATGGTTGGCTGAGGCCGAGGACAGGTCGGTGATGGTGGACAGGAACGAAGACAAGAGTGTGAGCATGGCTGGCTGGAGAGGTGCAGGGATTGCAGGCAGGCAAGGGGGCAGGTAAGCAAGCAAGCCAGATGTGAGGCTGAGACACAAGGGAAAAAACAGATAATAACTAACTTGAAAAAACACGAGGAGCAGGTTTCAGAATAACTTGCCTGAGGCATGTACTACCACAGTAGTAAGGTACAATCTGGCAAAAACTGGGTGGAGAAACGGGGATGAAATGCCACAAGGTTGATGAGCTGGTTGAAGGGAAACAGCCTCAAATATGTTGACCATACTGGAATGACGAATGAAAGCCCTGTTTGCTCATGCTGACCTTTCCTTTCTTTCTCTGTCTGGAGGAAGCATAGAGTTGGAAGCAGGTGACATGTCTCAAATGAATGAACCAAACTAATCATCAGAAGTACAATGTAATGTAACGTTCAGAGATCATAATCCCGAGATTTGATGAGAAATATTGAAACATTGTGTGTTTTTGTGTATGTGACAAATCAGATTTGAACGGCAGCAGCTAAATACAGATTATTTAATGTACACATTTGCTATCTTAATGTAAAGAATAGCTGATTTACAGTTAATGGGCTAAAACATGAAGAACCACTGGTATGGTCTTGTCATTGTATGCTATGCATTTAGTGATTTAGTGAAGTGTTGGTTCACCCAAATTGCTGAATATTATTTCACACGTTCTTATTTTCCTTTTGTGGTATGAATATTGTTTTGGTTTGATGTGTTCAGGTTTTGACATATATGTTTGACATTTATGCCTCCAGCTCAATACACTTAGGTACATAATACAAATAGGTATATATATATAAAATCTTGTCCACTCTGGATAAACTTCAGACATCAAAATTAGCAATTTTTCATTGGAAATAGTTTCTGTACAAGCTCAGGAAGTTCAATCCGCCTCAGCAGCTGCCGATCCAGTTCTACACTACAACAATCCAGTCTGTTCACTGTACTGTCTGGTTTGGATCAGTCACCAAACAGGACAGGAACTGACTACAACAGACAGTCAGAACTCTGAAAAACAGGCAGGAAACATCACAGCAGACCCATCACACCACGGGCACAAACTTCTCCCCTCTGGTAGGCGCTACAGAGCACTGTACGCCAAAACAACCAGAAGCAAGAACAGTTTCTCCCCACAGGCTATCAGTCTGATGAACTGTTAACATCCGTCATACAGTGTCAGAAAACCATCCTTGTGCAATAACCCTGTAACACTAAACATCTGCTTACTGTACAAATTACATTTTATTGTTTTTGTTTTAAAACATATACGTCTCATCAATGTCAAATATAAATCTAAGCATGCTGTATATACTGTATAGAGACATGTACATAGCCTACATCATGTATATAAAGCAGCCTGTTACATTATCATTTCATATTTATTCCAGCACTCTGCACTGTTGCATTTTTGTATTATTGTTTTCAGAAACAGTTTGACTTGTATATGGATACATTGTATGTTGTTGTTCATTGTTGCTTTTGTATATGTGTACAGTGCATCCGGAAAGTATTCACAGCGCTTCACTTTTTCCACATTTTGTTATGTTGCAGCCTTATACCAAAATGGATTAAATTCATTTTTTTCCTCAAAATTCTACACACAACACCTCATAATGACAACGTGAAAAAAGTTTATTTGAGATTTTTGCAAATTTATTAAAAATAAAAAACCTGAGAAATCACATGTACATAAGTATTCACAGCCTTTGCTCAATACTTTGTTGATGCACCTTTGGCAGCAATTACAGCCTCAAGTCTTTTTGAATATGATGCCACAAGCTTGGCACACCTATCTTTGGGCAGTTTCACCCATTCCTCTTTGCAGCACCTCTCAAGCTCCATCAGGTTGGATGGGAAGCGTCAGTGCACAGCCATTTTCAGATCTCTCCAGAGATGTTCAATCGGATTCAAGTCTGGGCTCTGGCTGGGCCACTCAAGGACATTCACAGAGTTGTCCTGAAGCCACTCCTTTGATATCTTGGCTGTGTGCTTAGGGTCGTTGTCCTGCTGAAAGATAAACCGTCGCCCCAGTCTGAGGTCAAGAGCGCTCTGGAGCAGGTTTTCATCCAGGATGTCTCTGTACTTTGCTGCATTCATCTTTCCCTCTATCCTGACTAGTCTCCCAGTTCCTGCCCCTGAAAAACATCCCCACAGCATGATGCTGCCACCACCATGCTTCACTGTAGGGATGGTATTGGCCTGGTGATGAGCGGTGCCTGGTTTCCTCCAAACGTGACGCCTGGCATTCACACCAAAGAGTTCAATCTTTGTCTCATCAGACCAGAGAATTTTGTTTCTCATGGTCAGAGTCCTTCAGGTGCCTTTTGGCAAACTCCAGGCGGGCTGCTATGTGCCTTTTACTAAGGAGTGGCTTCCGTCTGGCCACTCTACCATACAGGCCTGATTGGTGGATTGCTGCAGAGATGGTTGTCCTTCTGGAAGGTTCTCCTCTCTCCACAGAGGAACTCTGGAGCTCTGACAGAGTGACCATCGGGTTCTTGGTCACCTCCCTGACTAAGGCCCTTCTCCCCCGATTACTCAGTTTAGATGGCCGGCCAGCTCTAGGAAGAGTCCTGGTGGTTCCGAACTTCTTCCACTTACGGATGATGGAGGCCACTGTGCTCATTGGGACCTTCAAAGCAGCAGAAATGTTTCTGTAACCTTCCCCAGATTTGTGCCTCGAGACAATCCTGTCTCGGAGGTCTACAGACAATTCCTTTGACTTCATGCTTGGTTTGTGCTCTGACATGCACTGTCAACTGTGGGACCTTATATAGACAGGTGTGTGCCTTTCCAAATCATGTCCAATCAACTGAATTTACCACAGGTGGACTCCAATTAAGCTGCAGAAACATCTCAAGGATGATCAGTGGAAACAGGATGCACCTGAGCTCAATTTTGAGCTTCATGGCAAAGGCTGTGAATACTTATGTACATGTGATTTCTTAGTTTTTTATTTTTAATAAATTTGCAAAAATTTCAAAAAAACTTTTTTCACATTGTCATTATGGGGTGTTGTGTGTAGAATTTTGAGGAAAAAAATTAATTTAATCCATTTTGGAATAAGGGTGTAACATAACAAAATGTGGAAAAAGTGAAGCGCCGTGAATACTTTCCAGATGCACTGTATATGTGTATGTTTAATTTGGAGGACATTTTGGAAAAACAAAATTTTAACTTACTTGAGAATACTGCAAAAATCTTGTTTTAACCAGAGAACCTGCTGATTCTGATGTTATTGTTTGTTTCTTTGAAGGGAAAAGCTGCTGCTGCCTTGCGTGAGGAAGCAAAGGAGGAATAAAGGAGGGAAAGAGATAAATAACAAGAAAAAGCGGGACGTGCAGACAGACAAAGACAGACAGACTGGAGGTTTCTAGAGCAGAGAAGATGGATGAGCTGGAAGAAAGAAGAAAATGCTTCTTTATTTTTCTCAAACTCCTTCACTTCCTGTTGCTCTCTCATCTCTGTCACATGCGGACACATACACACACACACACACACAGTGTGTTAGCATCAAAGCTCTACAGACAGACAGAGCAGTAATGAATGAGTGGATGTTCTTAAGCTGAATTCTCTTTGCCCAGCAACTGACACACACACACACACACACACACCTCATATTATTCTTACTCTTTGCGTGTTCAGTATTTTGTCCACTGTACCTCTCCTTCACCCTGACTCCCAAATTAATTCTTTCATCCCTCCATCACATGTGTTGGGGGGGTTTAGGTATTTGTGGAGGTGGCGTCCCACCGTCACTCTGTCAATTTCCTGTCTGCAGGATTAGTCGTCACAATGCAGAACAAAGGAAAAGACAAAAACCGTCTTTTGAAAAACCTCTCTTTTGTCATTTGGACACGACTTCTCGGCCTTTCAGTGCCCTTTGATGTGCATCCCACGCTTCTTTTTACAATCTGTGTGTGTGTGTGTGTGTTGTGTGTGTACATGAGTTTGCCATGTCGTTTTCTGTGTTTGACTGTTGTATTTGCGAGCTTTGTGGGTGTGTGTGTGCAGTCAGTGTGGCTCCAGGCCCTCATGCGTCAGAGGGCCTTTCTCTTTCTGTGGCCCCTGAGCAAACATATTAAGAACTACCTTATCACTGCTTATACAGCCAGGGCCACACACACACGTTAAATACAATCCTATACACACACCACATTCACAAAAAGATAGCTTTGACTCCAAACACATAAAGCTTGCCACCAAACTCCCCAAATGTCACCGATCCATCGAGGTGGAAGAGGTGGGGCTAGAGAGCCTTTCAGACCAGTCATTGGTTGACGCTGAGCCATCAGTCATTCAGGGGCAAACTCACATTTATAAAAGAAAGATTGGTCGGGTGCGTTAGGAAAAGGAACGCATCCCACACACTGTTGACAAGCCTTCTTCAAGAGGCGCATCCATGGAAAATGAACAGAGAGACTAACTTTGTTATACAGATAAAAGGAAAGATATTTAACAGTAAAGACGAGGAGCTAAGGTAAACAGAAGAAAAGCTTAGAAACTTGGTGAACAACTGAAGAGGTTTTCAAGTATTTCGGAATCAACAGAACTTCAAAGGACAAGCAACTAAAATAATTCAAAACAACAGAATAGGAGGCATCTAACAAGCTGTCTGATTTGAGATCAATAGACCAACTTTAAAATCATCTTTGCTAATGTCAACACCATCAGCAACATCTCCAACATCAACAGAAAGTCGGAAGAATCGGAAGGATGAGTTGAGTATAAGAAGAAAGAACACAGTTTAAGAACCAGTATAGCAGAAGCCTTGGAACAAAATCCTGACGCAGAGTTCAAAACTTAAGAAGAAAGTCAATTCCCTGTCTCTGATAATAGGTCTGTGCTACGTAAATAGCTTACTATTCTTTTCAAGTGCTCAGTAACAGCCGCCATGCTTAACAGTGCAGCACTTGTGTCTGTGATGAACGTAGTCATGATGATGCTGATGATTCTTGGGACAGGAGTGAAGGCATCACCCTCTGAGAGAGGTAAGGAAGCTGTTGATATAACAGGCGAGAGCAAATAATACTGATAGAAATGGTATGAAGCTTTTCAGGGTGCTAAATGAGATCAGTGCTGCTGGCAGGCCCAACTTTTTCAAAAATTATTCATTTCTACACAATCTCAGAGCTATGGTATGGTTAAATTTAGGGAGAAATAATGGTTTGTGGAAATAAACTACGGTTAAGCCGGTTTGGCAACTAAAACACATGGGTAAGGTTAGGGAAAGATTGTTGCAGTTTAAAAAAGGTTTTTGGCAGTGTTTTAAAAGCTGGTATTGGGTCACCAAACTTTTTGAGCTTATTCAGCCAGTATCGTAGGAGTTCATTTTGGACGATTTAGACATGCCAGTGACAATGCAAGAAGAAGCATTCCCTTCATGTAGAGAGGTGGAAATTAGTTATGGACCTGTAGCACATCTGAATTTCAATCCAGCATTGTTTCAATGTTACAAAGCATTGAAAGCAATCCGGGATTTTGCAGAGTTGTCTAATATCAACGCTCTGTCTGGTGATGGTTTCTGGATGGTCTCTGGGTTGGCTTACCCTTGCTATTAATCATCTTGACCAGGAAGATACCAGTACATATATAATCATCAATAGCCCAGCAAATATCTTAAACAAATTTTCTTGAAGTTTTGGGGAAATTAATGTAACATGTCTTCAGAGTAAAAGTTACTTGACTGAGTTACACAAATGAAATCCTGAACTAAAAATCAAAATATGTTAAGCTAGTAGCTGCTGTGGCTATAGCTTGAACTAGCGTAAAAACGAAAGGCTGTTAAACTAGTAACATTGCAGCTGGATGGTTCTCAACAAAGTTTCTCTCAAAGATTTTATTTTATATGTTTAAGAGACTTAACATTCCACACAATGACATAGGTTAGATAGTATGTCATGTGTTTTTGCTAGGTACAAACAAAGTAAATAAAAAGCTGCTAAATTACAGTATCAAGAATCACTTGTCAAGAATTATGAAATCAGACTATGATATTAACATGCATCAATTAGTTTATCTATACTGTAGGCTATCATAGATATAACACAATCATTTACGTGGGTCTAAGAGCCTCTATGTAATTATATATACTATTACGTAATCAGCAACATATGGCAAGCACACATACAGTAAATGTTGCTAATAGGCTGGTAAATGATCTGTTCAGCTATGGAACAAGAAAGAGAATGAGGTTTGTATCTTATTTCAAACTCAGTGCCTATATGCAGAACATGGGTTGAATTAGCCACAATTTATTGACTGATTAAAAATAGTGATACAGATCTATGGCATATTTATCATATATTTCACAATATCTTTCAGCCAGACATCAATAATATAGGCTTAAACAGATAAAAACATATATGAGATTTTGGATATGTTGGAAAGATGTGTTCATACAATAGCAATTGAACAGATTTGGCTTGAACTGGACTGTTGGTGCTCAAAATATCATCAGTCAACATCCTGAAAGCGACAAATTTATGACAAAATGTGGACACTAAATTAAATTGTTAAAAAGAACAACAGGAATGTTGTAACTCCAGGACTTTTTGGTTCAGTGTGACCTACTGACATTCCTTTCATTCTTTACAGAACATGATGCAAAACATTAATTTGCTCCCAGTGTGTGTGTGTGTGTGTGTGTGTGTGTGTGTGTGCATACGTGTGTGTGTGTGTGTGTGGAGGTGTCATTTTGTCTAAACACAAACACACTAAGCAACATTGTTGGAAAAACTCAGACGTCATTATGCACACACATAAACACAACTCATACAACTCTTATGTCCCATAGCAACCAGCAAAGCATATGGAATCCCACCAAAATAGCATAGTGTGTGTTTGCCTGTGTGTAGGACTATTTGAGGGCCATGTGTAAACTATAGTGAGCAGTCACCATATGCATATACATATACATGCATATATATATTTAGCACCTTCAGTGAGAGACTCATTCCTCCCAAATGTACAACTGAGCGCCACAGGAAATCATTTCTGCCTGTGGCCATCAAACTGTTCAACTCCTGTCACTGACACTCAGAATAAACAGACTGGAAATCTTCTACATATATTACATCACTATTACTTATTCTTAAATGACAGTGCAATACATATATATATATATAGACATACATATACATTGCTGTTGCTGATATATTTTTACTTTAATTTTTCACTTAAATATTGTAAATGTGTATATTTTTATTTTCTATTTCTTATTTTTATATTTTGTACATACTTTTAGTTCTAAATTTATGCTGCTTTCTAATCTTGAATGGGAGCACCAGTACTGTACAATTTCTCCCCGGGGATCAATAAAGTATTTTTGATTCTGATTCTGATACAGTGCACATTCTTGTCAATTAAGGTTTGAATCTTATCATGTGATACCCATACCAAAATTTGCAATGGTCTCATGTCTACTATGTATAGTTGGCTGTTAAAAATTGGCTATCTATCTATTTTTGGCTATTTACTATAAATGTTTTTTTCCCAGGCTTTGTGAAACCTCCACATCCTGCTCCTAGTCTCACTCAAGCATCAGCTGTACCAGAGAAGTCTTCAGCATTAAATCCAAGCCAGTACCTGAAACATTGGTTTCTGAGTACAAAAGCAGCTGGAGTGGATGGGACAACAAGAATCAGTGACAAAACTACTACAAGGACTATCACAGCGGGCATCAGGGCAGGGGCCAACACTGAGACAGCCGGTCCAGATAAACGAGCCCAGATGCTGAAGATGATCTCAGCCCTGGAGGAGCTGCACAGGAGCACACTGAGTTCACGGATCACCATCATACCACGAGGTAAGGATGCTGTGAACATGTTTACTAATTGATGGCATTTTGAAACTCTGACTCTCACTCTGTGAGAGAGTTTATGGCTGAGGGGGCAGGCAACAGAAGACTGTGAGCTTAAAGATGAGTACAGATAAAGTCAATGGAAAGATGTGAAAAGTTGCCGAAAGAAAGCCTTGAGGCAATGACAGGCCCACTTTGAATATTTCAACTTGAGCGAAAAGTTGAAAGAAAAGCAATAATCTCAAATTGTATTACACTTTGCAAAAGGGCTCCAGCAAATTCAAATTCACCTGCATGAAGCAAAATTAAAATTTGCTCCACATTGTGTCGTGTACAGGTAGGGAGCTCCTGAAATGTCACAGTGCGAAAGGTATTCTGAACTACTTTTGTGTTGTCTCGCAATATGTTTGAACCTATAAATTACTTTTGCGTAACTTTGCAAAACCCTTTGGATTGGTAAGTAATTGCAGAGTTCCTGCTTTAGCACTCAACACTGCAATTACATGTAATTGCATTTTAAGCCATGTTGGACAGTTGGTTGATCACTTGGATGGATTAGACATATTGGATGGACTGTTGTGATATTTTGACAGTCATGGTCCCCAGAGGATTAATCCTACTGACTTTGGTTTTCCTCTGACTTTTCATCTCATGCTGGTATTTGACTTAACTTCTATGCATTTCTATGCCTAAGTACAGCCTCAGCGACTGCAGACCCTTAGTCTTGTTGCAAGTTAATTCAATATAAATGTTTCTCGCTTTACATTTTTTTTTAACCTTTGTTCATTCAGGCAAGTTTCACTGAGAGCCGAGCTCTTCCCTGATGACACTCGCAGTTACTGACATTCACACCTGGAAGCTGCCCAGTACCAACCCCAGTCTAATCTAAAGGCCAATGAACAGCTCCACTGGAGCAGTTGGGGGTTAAGGGTTGCTCAAGGGCACTGCGGAATGAGGGAGGGGCAGGCGCTGTTTTCACTTTACCCACCAGGTCCCAGTTGTTTTTCAGGGGATGACAAACCTCAGCCAGTTTCAAACACTGGTAATCTTTGGTATTTATTTACAGGGACAATGTACAAAGAACATTAACCCTATATAAAATAGATAGATGTTGCTATGTGCACCTTAACTAACTGATGAGATGCAGACAGAATTTCACATCTCTGACATTTTCACTACACACTTACTTGTACTCCTCACCAGGGGTCGGGGTCAGCAGGGCTTGAAACCTTTCCCAGCAACAGGCTGATGCTCAGAAAACACCCTGTGACAGGTTTATTAAGGAATGATCACATTGACTTTTTGACTATCTAGTGTGTCTTTATCTCCACATAAACCCAGGACTGAATGTGCTGCTCTTCATCAGGGGCATTTTCACTAAAATGCCTGTTTTGTTTTTCACTTCAGCAAGCGGCAGAAATTCAGGAAGAAAAAATAAAGTGGTAAGCTCCTGTAAAATATTTGCACTTATACGTTTCAAAAGGAATACTTTACCTTGATTATTTCTTTTTCTTTTTTGCTAACTAATTATGCCAGAATTAGTATTTGAAGATTGTTTTCTGTTGTTTTACAGTCTTGTTTAAACTTGATTAAACAGTTGAATGGTTACGTTTTATTTAATTTATTGATTGATGTAAACACATCTTGTAAATTGCTGATTGTGTTTGGAACCTCATATCAATTGAAACTAAGTGTACAAGAACTTTTCAGTTCAGCATACTTGGTTTCAGTAATCACCCCCTTTCAATTCTTTCTTCTGCTGCTGTGGTTGAAGCTTCCTGCTGCTGAGGGAGGGGTGAAGCCCACCACTGTACCTCCCGCAGCAGTCGACAGCACTGCGTCCAGAGCAAGTGCAGATGTCATTGTTCCCAGTCTGACGGGTCGAAACTTCAAGAAGTCCCTCCCACCTCAGACCAAGAAGAGCAACAAAAGAGGTGAAAGACAAGGGCCTGAACTTCACCTTACCTCAGTATCTTTACAAGCAACACTACTTGTCCCTTGTAACAAAGTTCCTTTTTTTACTTTAAAAGTAAATACATTATGCAGGATTTGGCTGTGCCCTTAAAAGCACAGCAGCATTTGTCCCATTTGGACAAAAATTAGGGGATTCCATCATTGGCCCAAGTGCCCCCTTAATGTCCCTGTGGCTTGTCCATACCCCTTTTGCGCAACCCAGATGGGTCCTAGTGCCCCTCTGGTTGGCCTAACTGTAATACAAGCCTGTCCACAGTAATGGTGCCCCATTTTTGATTTTCACTCCTTCTCATTAGAAAGGCTTTTTATACTGCTGCCTACATTATGGGAGAAACAACACCACAATTTACATAGTGGTTAACTACAAAGAGAAGACCAAGTTACATAAACAGAAAGCGCTGATTAACAAGGAAGTCAAAGGTGACTCAACAATGCATTATCGGCTAAGATCAAGTTGTAATAAACCAGAATTATCCTTTAATGTAAAGGCAAGCAACAGTCGAAAAATGTTTATTATGTGTACTCATGATTGACAATCCACTTCCACTTTCATGCAAGTATTGACACTATTTTGTAACCGAATGTTCTGCTTCTTCTTCTCTATCTCCAACAGTGTGTTTCTGGAAGTACTGCTCCCAGAACTGATTGTCTCTCAACCAGTGTTGACCCTTCCACCGTTGGTCACCTCTCCATGCTCTCCCACCTTTTCCTACTCACCCACCCATCATCTTCTCCCATCCATCCATCTAAGCAACCCCCTCATATACAATGTTTCAACACTTGTAATACAGCATTGTCACAAAAAGGGAAGAAAAAACACTCTCCCATATTAGTTAGATGATGTATTTATCAGTGCACAGGAAGCATTTTCAGTTATAGCAAGACTGAGCAAGCACAGAAGGTTTTCAAAATTACTAAAATTGCCTGGTGCTGATTCACATGCTATTCAGCAATGTTCTTTATGTTTAAACTTAAAAAGATAGGTGTGGCTTTGTTTCTGTGCTAGATCTCAAGAGATCCCTTCTCAATGTGACTACACTATAAGTGACAGGGCACAAAATCCACCACAGTCTTCCTTCTGTGCAAGATTGCAAAGGTCAACCGAACGCCAGGAAGTTGCATGCCCCCTGTAAGAAGATACTTAGTGAGCTTTAAAGGTGCTAGTAGGCAGATTCTACCTTTGGACAGAGCCGGACTAGCTGTTTTCTCCTCTTTCCAATTTTTTATGCTAATGTAAGCTACCTGACTAAACTACCTGACTCTCCGTGGTTTGTAAAAAGTATAAAAAGTTGTGGTTTTAAAGGGGGTTATGCACCGGGCTATTTCTTGGCTGGGACCATTAACTTCCTGGTGACCAAGAACACATATGACGAGATATTTAGACTTTGTTTTTGCCTATTAGGTGTATTTTGTTACTTTTGGACAGAGCTAGGCTAGCAGTTTACAATCTTTATGCTAAGCTAAGCTAAATGGCTGCTCGCTGTAGCTTCATATTTACTGAACTCCTTTAACATTGCTGGCAATGGTGTGAACAGACCCTGCAGAACTGTATCAGCTATGTCTATAAAACTGGTTGGTTGGATTTATTGGTATTACATTTTAAGATGTTAAATGTCATTCAAAAGATTTATTATTAGCATGTCCACCCTAAAATATCAATGCAGGTCATCATAATATTATTGCTTGACCCTTGGTTTCATCCACCCACCCATCTATCTATCCCTCCATCCAGTCTCCCTTCCTCTCCTCTGGCTTTTCTCTGATCTCTGAGTGCTAGGAGACTGTTGCTGTGACATCAGGAAGCCCCACACAGGCGCCAGCCTTGACTCGGACCTTTTCATTCACTCATCAATTAACAAGACTGACCAATCAAAGAAGACGATGTGTGCCTGTGGCCAGGCACATGAACAAACACCCCTGTTAACCCTTTCTTTTCCTCAAAAGACAGACACATGTAGTTTTTGTATGTGTGTGCCAACTTTAAAATAAAGTGGATTTCAAGCATGGCAAAAACCAATGTGACAATAAAGATTGATATTTCATTTTTATACAGTTACACTCTCTTTAGTTGGTCAATATGTTGACAGACTTAGACTCTGAGGTCACTTGCTAAATCATTCCTGTCCTGTGAGAATTAAACAATTTCAATTCTACATGAAAACGTGCATAAACAGTATCTCTCGTTAGTTTGATTTTGCGTTTTGTTAATTGGTTTTGTGAAATTTTGGTTGGTGTTTTTAAAAAAATTCACAAAACACACACAACACAAAACAAATTAACCATTTGGTACAATGACCTAAATAAATGTCCCACAATTGCACAGGAGGTTGTTTTTGATAGTTTTACTCATCACTTATTCTATAGTGTGTGGAATTTATTTTGTAGAATTGTTGAGGGTTTTTCACAAAATAATGTTTTCAGTTTTGTTAAATTGTAAAATTTTCATTGTATGTTTAGAGTTCTTATTTTGTTTTGTAAAATGTATTTTCCTGAAATTTTGGCTTTCAGGTTTTTCTTGAAATGTTGTGTTTTGCACTTCCAGGCCACCACAGTTGCATAGTTGCAGTTGTAGTAATAGCTCATTTAACTGATAACATGGGTTAGTGTTACTAAGAGTTACTTTTTCAAGGATTGAAAATTGTGTCTATTTTATGGTATTTTCACATAATCCAAGGCATGGTAGATAGACATCTGTACATAATTTAACAAAATGTGAATTTGTGTTGGAACATGGACCTCCATGTTACATCACTTACCATTGGTTGCTAAATTGAAATCAGTTGCAATTCAAATATTGAAATACAGAAACCTTTAGTTTTTGCCTACATCTGCAACGAAGCAAGACTATAACTGAAAAATTGGACCTTGAATGATGAACTTAACTCATTTGTCTCCCATGCTGTCCGTATATTGTGGTTTGTACTACAACTCTACACTATTTGGAGTGTGACTTTACCCAGTGTTATTAGTTCACAGCACCACAATATGAGCACAAGGACATTCCTCCTCTGGATGTTTCTATGGTAATTGAGCTGTGTGTGTTTGCCGTCTGGGTGTGTAAACTCTGGGTCATTACATTCAGAGGGTTTCTTCAGAAGTCACTATCACTATCGCCCCAGTGATGAATGTGAGTGTCTGCACATGTTCCAGTGTTTACGTGTGTGTATGTGTTAAATATACTGGGTCTTGCACGTACAATAATTTTGGATTCTTTGAGCAAAGAGTTATCACACATGGCTTCAGCAATATGAATTAATGATGAATGATTAATTCAGTGTTTGAAGATATAGGGTTGGAGTGAAATAGATATATCATTTTTCAAATTCAATTTTCTTTGAGCTCATGATTCATAATATATTTATTAATGTGAATCTGCTATTTGGTAATAATTTCAAACTGTAAAGGTCTACGATTATTCTACTACAACTGATGTTGCTGTCAGATCCAGAGAGACTTTGAGTCCAACCTTAGAAGGCAGCTCTACCTTAGGTCTTGGTCCAATAAGCTTTGAGATTTTAATTTACTCCGCATCCACTGATAACAGTGCTTTAAGTCACCACTGAGAGGAGCTCCAGTCTAAAAAGCTGCTGATTCAGTCAGTGACCATGACGATTCAGCTTGAAGGTTCTGTGTTAAAGATTTGCTAGTAAATGTCATGAACACCTCTACTTCACATTATTGTTTTACACTGCAATATATTAACTACTCCACTTGCTGGCAACAAGTATATATTACTCTTGAGCGATATATGGCTTTTCAATGCAATTCACATTATACACCAATTATTTCTTGTTAAGAAACACAGAGACAACAAAAACATTGCAGACAATCCACATAATGATAAAATCAGTTTAATAAAGATTCTCCCCAGAGAGGATATAAGGCCAAACACACTCACACATCTCTGCCAAACACTGAATGGCTGGAAAACTTCTATCAAAGTGGTGGTTTAGTGCAAAAACATACTAAACCACGTCTGTCCAACAATCAAACAAGTGATTTTAATGAAATAAAGCTGCATTCAAGTGAACTAGGATAAAACAGAACATTTGTGTTCTCTAGTTAAGACAGAAAAATTAAATCAAAAAATATTTTATTTTTTTATTTGGGGTGGGGTTCCTGAATTCTGACATTCCCAAAATACCTGTGATAAAATACCAAATTAATTAAAATAAAACAATAAAAAAGAAAAAATGTTATCATAGAAATCGTTTTGTTACTAAAATGTGTAAATTGCCAAGGCAGGAGGCACTGTTTTTAACTGATAAAGGTGAATCTTGTATGACATGAATATAACTCTATCACCTATGTTGTACTGAAAATGGTGAATGCTGAAAGGGACACTTCTACTACAACTAAAAATATGAGAGAGAGGAGCAAGGACTTTGGATGAGTAAAACAGTATTATAATGGTGGTCTTTTGAACTACATAATGTGTCAATCAAAATGTCATCATCACCAGTTAAACCAACCAGCACCAAGGCCTGCCTCTACTCAGCCATCCAGTAGCATTAGACACAAAATAAGTATCAGTCATAGAAGATCACAATATGACTAAATAGTATCATTGCATTAGTACAGAGAGCACACATCCAGTAAAATGAACTGCTTATAACATGTACAAATAGAAAAGGCTCTGAGCTCAGGCCTTGACATTAAACACTGACTACTGATTCATCATTAACATTAAGACAGAGATATTCAATGAAGAAAATGGAATCAGATGATGTATTTTATACAGTGTGCGTACACTTACAGTGGGAGGAGCTAACTGGACCTTGGGAGCAGAAGGTGCACACCATAAACAGGAACTGTTGAACACAGTTCACGGTTCAGTTGTCTGTAAAATTATTAATGGATTTCATCAAATAAGGTTTAAATAATAATTCTGATTTATTACAACTTGACTATTATTTTGGTAGTTTCTGCAATTACTGAATTTGAGCTGAATTTGTCATGCACAGGCTGATGCAGATTAGATAACATTTGGACAACATTTGGTAGGGGATTACATTAAAATAAAATGTTTGCTGCCTGTGAAATCTCTGCTCCCATTCCAGCTGCAGTGTTTCTCTCACTTTTTAATAGCAAAACTTAAATGATCATTCCAGTTTATTACAAATTGGGTCATATTTTTTTGTTGTCTGATGGGTCAAAACCAAATCAAAAATCCCTAAACTTTAACTGGGACAACTTTTTTCAGATTTTAATGAAAGGTTGAGATAAGGCTAGGACATAATTGCATAGAAGACAGTGTCCAGTGGGCCATGTTGGGACCAAAATAACCTATAACTCAGTTAGCAGTTATAAAGGCATACTATGAAATATTTAATGTTTCAGGTTTATTGGTTATAAGCCCTCAGCCCTTTACACGGGAAGACTAGATGTGAAATTTCAGTGCTCCCCAAAACCCTAAAGGCTTCACATTCATAGTTTGATGGTGATAATAACCCAGATGTATAGGAAGACAGTTATTAGGGTCAAGACCATAGATTACACAAGATAACATAGTAGCTTGCATGGATGGATGGATTCTAGTGCTCTGACTAAAACAGGCACTACAGACACATTTAAAGGGATCACCATTTTCACTTTCTTGCTAGGGGTTATAGATAAGATGAAATCACTCTCATGTCTGTACGCTAAATATGAAGCTACAGCCAGCAGGTCTTAGCTTAGCATAACAACTGGAAACTAGCCCAGCTCTGTCCAAAGGTAAAAAAAAACAAATCCACCGACCAGCACCTCTAGAGCTCACTAATTAACATGCACTGTTCAAAAACATAAATCTAAAAACAGTTTGTGGTTTTACAAGGAGTTACATGGTGGAACTATTTGTTGGTCGGACCAGTGACTTCCAGGCCATGCTAGCTGTTTCCCCCTACTTCCAGTCTTTATGCTAGGCTAAGCTAACCAACTCCTGGCTCTAGCCTTAGTGCACATACATGCCAGTGGTAGCCGCCTTCTCATCCAACTTTCAGCAAGAAAGCAAATGAGTGCATTTTCCCAAAATGTCAAACAAAAATTCCTCTAATGCATATAGTGAAGGGATGCAATTGATAGTACATAGTGTGTAATGCTCTTTCATTTCACACGAGAACTGTTGAAATTATTTAAAAATAGAATAAAATGATTTAGCAGATTCAAGCCCTAATTGTCAGTCTAAATAATTTTAGCTAAAAATTGACTCAATGGTTTCTAATACAGTAATACTGAATAGTAATGCTTGTCCATTGTGCTATTTATTTAGTCTTTGCAGTGAACCTGGCCCTGCCATTGTCTGAAAAGTGAAAAAAATCTGGAATTAATTCTGATTCTGCAAGAATCTAATTACTGATTGTCATTATTTGTAAAGTGATTAGCATAAAGATACAGTAGACTGTGCAACCCAACCTGTGAGAGCACAGACATACACACACACACACACACACACTGTAGACACAAACTGTAGACACACACATATACACACATACATTCCACTTCCAAGCTGATGCAGATATATTAAATTTAAAAAGGAGTTGATAGATATTTTAATTTTAGTTTGGATCAGCCTAGCCTATATGCATTTAGCCTCCTCCCCTATATCTTCACGTAAATTCATCAGGATTCACCAAAATACCCACCAGTTGGATTTATTTCCACTTTCCCCCATGTCTTACTTCTTCTTGACTCATCTCTCTTGTCATGTTTCTTTTTTTACTGTCTGTACAACTTCTACAAGTAAGCATGAAACATCTCTCCACAGTTTACTGGGGTAATTTTCCTCCTCTCTATTTTATCCCACGAATATACCCCAATTCTTTCCATCATTTCCCACTCTTCCTCTTATTTGATTCGTTTTGCAACATCCAGATAGGCAAATTCGATCTCCCTCTCAATGGGGCAGGTGCTGGTGAACTCCTCCCTCTGATAGGCGCAGTTTAAATACCTCCACACCCCTGTCATCTCCGCTGGAATCTCAAAGCCACGGTATTTCTTGGCTACGACCTGCAAACAGAAAAATTATTAGCTCTTGCATTTGGAGCAAATAAGAACCTTGTAGATCACAATTTTCCCTACAATATGAAAATCAGGCTGAAGAAACCTTGAGGATGTGTAGTTTAGGCAGCAGGTTGCAGTCGGCCAGAGTGAGCTCAGACCCGTCTAGGAAGCTCCTGGAGGACTCAGGCAGGTCTCCTGGGGCATCAGCATCAATCTCCTCAGGCAGGAGAGTCCTCAGGAACTCATCAAGACGCCGGAGAGACTTCAGCAAGGCTTTCTCTAAGGCTGCAGTTTGAGGTACAGAGAGAAAGCGTAGTTGTTAAATGGATTCTGCTTTATCAGATTATATGATTGCTCCCTGAGGCCAACTAATGGGACAATGTGAACATCACATGATCCTGAATCACCTACAATCATCCTCGGTCTTCGAACCTCAACCACACCAAAGCTATGCAAATATTACTATAAAGCTGCATGTTTTTGGCCACTTTGGGGCAGCCGAACAAGCAGAAAACTCAATACTGACATATTATCACCTTATAAGAACAGCTACTAGATATTGCGTGCTTACTACTTCAACCACACAAGGGAGCTGGGAACAAACCACAGTGGAAAAGCTGGACACTTCTAAGTGCTACAAGTGTAAGTGCAGCCTCATAGAGCTGCTAGCATGGCTGTAAACTCTTACTCTTGTTCACGGGAAACAGTTGCCTGCTGGAAATGAGGTTGATGAGATTTGCAGGCCAGAAAACCAAAACAATAAGCTAAAAGAGGACAGTTGGTCACAACAAGCAACACCGCCATTTTATTCACTGTTAATATAAAAATATTGATTAGTGAAGAAGTACTTCACACATCCTCTCTTTTACCTTCGTTGGTGTCTTTCCTCTGGTTTTTGATGTAAGCTGAGAACTTGGCAAACACATCGATGCCAGCTGTGTTGGATTCAGGGTGTTTGGGAGCCAGTCTGGGGTAGCTGATGTTAAAGACACATAAGAGAAGTCAGTTGAATTTAATTTCTTTTACAATTGATGCTCATGGACTGTACTGACATTTCCTAATGTATTATCAATCAAACAGTGGATATAGTGTCAAAAGGTATCCAATGGATTTAACATTTCCTTAGACCATTCCTAGGAATGTCCTTACTCATTTCACATTGCGCATCATTTATTCACTCATATGCAAGTACTGCCCATACAGTTTCTATCAGCCATTTCTTCCACGGTTCAGCTTCAGGACACAGACCCTACTGGCCTGCTACTTTTCTACTAATACCCCAAACCCTACTTGATCTGGAATGATTATGAATCAATCCCGCAGTATCATATCTATCACATCACATATTGCATTAAAAAAAAGACCAAAAAGGGCCATAATCCCACCATTTATTTGTGTAACTGTAATTGTTTAACTGAAGCTGAAATCATGCTTCTGCGAAGACACAAGTTAACGTCTTCGTGAACCTGCGCAGAGAAGGGAGTACAGACCTGTGCATCAAGCAATCTGATTGGTTGATCAAACATCCTGTTGGGAGGTGTTCTCTATGTTTTATTTCAGAGTTTGGGCATAGTTACATTTAAGTACTGCCACACATGTTCTAGCAGAGCCCAGGAAAATACTTCCTCTTCGAGGCATTGGTTTCTATTTCCCGATTTCTTCTACATTTTCTTTATTATTATTATTTATTATCGCTAAATGTGGCATTGTCTCTGTAGTGGACATGTACATTTAAAACTGCTGGCTAAGGATAAGAGTGAATACAGTAAGATTGCTATTCACGTCGGCAGTAATGACTCCCGATTACGCCAATCGGAGGTCACAAAAATTAACGTGGAGTCGGTGTGTACGTTTGCAAAAACTATGATGATACCAGTGATGATATGTTTAGCCGCATGTCATCATTCAACCACTGGCTGTCGAGGTGGTGTCCAGCAGATGATGTGGGCTTTGTTGATAATTGGCGGACTTTCTGGAGGAGACCTGGTCTGATGAGGAGACACAGCATTCATCCCACTTTGGATGGAGCGGCTCTCATATCTAGAAATCTGACCGACTTTATAAGTGAACCAAAACCGTGACAACCCAGAGTCCAGACCAGGAGGCAGAGTCGCAGTCCTACACACTTCTCTGCGCTTCCATTAGAGCAGTTATCAACCCAAAACCCCATAATGACTGTGTCTGCCCCGACCACTTAAATTGATTCACTCAAAAATAAAAAGGAGAGGAGTCATTAATAAAAACGTAATAAAAATTAAGACCACCACTGCTATGGGCCAACACAATAGGAAAATTAAGTGTGGACTGTTCATCAGATCTCTGTCATCTAAAGCTGTATTAGTAAACGAGTTAATATCAGATAATCATATTGATCTACTGTGTCTGACAGAAACCTGGCTGTGTCATGAAGAATATGTAAGCCTGAATGAATCCACTCCGCCCAGTCATACTGATACTCACATCCCTCAAGGCACCGGCCGAGGAGGTGGAGTTGCAGCCATTTTTGCCTCAAGCCTGTTGATGAACTCTAGACCTAAACTGGATCATAACTCATTTGAAAACCTTGTTCTTAGTCTTTCACTCCCAACCTGGAAAACACTGAAGCCAGTCTTATTTGTTATATTGTACTGTGCTCCAGGTCCATACTCTGAATTTTTATCGGAATTCTCAGAGTTTTTATGAGATTTAGTCCTTAAAATAGACAAAGTCATTATGGTAGGTGATTTTAATATTCATGTGGATGTTGATAATGATAGCCTTGGTGCTGCGTTTATCTCATTTTTGGATTCGATTGGCTTCTGTCAGAAGGTACAGAAACCCACTCACTGTTTTAATCACACCCTCGGCCTGGTTCTGACATATGGACTTGAAATTCAGCATCTAATTGTCTTTCCACAGAAACCTTTGTTATCGGACCATTATTTAATAACTTTTGAATTCCTATTACTGGACTACACGCCATTAGGCAAAATACCTTACCTTCAAATATAGGAATCTCAGAAACAGCTGTAAAACCTGATATATATTTAGATTGCTTTTCTCCCATTGACCTTCATCAAATTACTAAAACCATTTCTTCATCTAAGCCAGGGGTATTCAACTAAAAAGAGGTCCAGTTAGAGAAAATTTCCCCAAGCAAAGGTCCGGAACATCATAATGTCTAACTTGTGTTGTGATTTAGTGTGATATATATTGAAGTAGCGTAGCAGTTGTATCAACGTCTGCATGTGATCAACAACTGACTGTCAAATCAAATAAAGAAAGTACGATTCAAAAACATTTTGACAATATTTATTGTCACTTAACATTGAACTATACAGATATATAATACTGTAGATATGTATAATGTTCTTCTCTCATTAACTAAAAGAAGGGCTGCATTTAAAAATACAAGAGAGAAAATAAATAAAATAGCTTTTGAAAAAATGTGCATCTTAAAACAAAGTGCTTAATTTTAGAAAAACAAAATAAAGTGTAGCAGCAGCTTGAGTTTCCCTTTTTCTTTGTTAACTGTTTCACATCTTAACAGTCTCAACCAATTTCACAATAAATAATATGTCTTCTCTCCCTCCCGCTCACTCGTCTCTCCGTCTTCTCTCCCTGTGTCGTTCACTCGCCTCTCACCTCTCCCGTGCACAGATTTGATTGGCTGAGTAGCATCACGTGGGCTGGCGTAACTTGTATGCAATTGGTCTGTGAGTTTCCTGATCCGCAAAACCAGCGGCCCGTCAAAATTTAAAATCCCTTAACAATTTATTGATCATAGGTCAGGGTCCGTATAGGACGGCGTCTAGGTCTGGACTCGGACCGCGGTCTGCCTGTTAGTGACCCACGATCTAAGCCATCAATTTGTCTCTTAGACCCTATCCCAACTTGGCTGCTTAAAGAGGTTTTACCTTTAGTCAGCACTTCTTTACTAGACATGATCAATCTGTCTTTATGAAAAGGCTACGTACCACAGTCCTTTTAAAGTAGCTGTAATTAGACCTCTTCTTAAAAAGCCCGCTCTTGATCCAGAGGCTTTAGCCAACTATAGACCTATATCTAATCTTCCCTTTCTCTCCAAGATTTTTGAGAAAGCAGTCGCCAACCAGCTGTGTGACTTTCTACATGACAATAAGTTGCTTGAGGACTTTCAGTCAGGTTTCAGAGCTCATCATAGCACAGAGACTGCACTGGTGAAAGTTACAAATGACCTTCAAATTGAGAGTGGAAAATTTAATTGGCATCAAAGGAACCGCACTAAGCTGGCCTTTAGGAGATATTATTTGAAAACACTCCATACATTTTCATTGCTATGCGGACAATACCCAGCTATATCTATCGGTCAAGCCAGAAGAACCTCATCAGTTAGCCAAGCTCCAAGCATGCCTTAAGGACACGTTTGATTATGTGCAGCCCAGAGAAGCATATTTCCAGTTTAAGCCTCCACTGGCCAACTACTGTATATTCAGTTTGTGTGTACATATGTACATGTGTGTTTCTGTACCGTGGTGGGGTCAGTTTCTCCTCCAGGAACTCCTCTATCTTGTTGACATCAACCTTGACCTCACCATTAAAGGTCACAAAAGGAGGGTTGGTTCCTGGAGCAAGGTCCTGCAGGTCAGCCGGCTTCCTGACACAACACAACACAAAACAAACAGACTGTAATGGGGATGGAGATATATCACTGTTAGTGTTTATCAAGTTATCACTTTGGATTTCAAATATACTTATACTATATATTTTCCTCATGCCAATACTGAAGCACAATTATATCCATTACTCTTCCCTTGGACATCCTTGGTTATGTTTATTTCAACCAGAGTGACTGTACGTGCACAGAGGATAAAAGCTTTTCACTGAATGTTCTGCATGTCCCTAAGGATAAATTGTACACAAGAGGGAAAACAGGCATTAAGGGCATATGTGTGTGTAGTCTATTACCGTTTGAGGTCGACAGTAGTGACGTTGAAGATGACTCCTTTAAGCCACAGGATCATAAAGAGTCTCTGAGAGAATGGACAGTTACCAATGCTCTCCCCATCACTTCCCGCCTATACACACATGCACACACACACACACACACATACATGCACATAAAGAGATGACACATGCCAGTGAAGAAATGGGAATGCATTAGACCAAATATAAAGCCTAAGTGAGTGTCAGTGCCTAAAATGAGCTGCAGAATAAGTACAAACTCACAAAAGAATTTACAGAAACAACACATGTAATAATAGTTTAATGGGATTTCATCTGCACTCCCAATCACATGAGTGAATTAATTTTCCCATCAGGGGTGTATCATAAGACAATAAGTAGGATCCATCAGCACTTAAAATAACACTTGAACACTGGAATAATATAATACAATGATACACAAGTTTTCAACAGCATCTAACAGGCGGGCTACATTAAGCATGTAAAGTATGCGGATCGTTTGTGGAGCTGATGGTGCAACACTAGACTTCCACTATAATCAATGAAACTGGCTACACCAGGCATGAGAGCAGCACGGCATATGTGCCACGGAGATCTACTCTACAGACATAAAAATAGGTCAGTCAGTCCGGTCCTTTTACACAGAAATGGGTCATAAAGTGTCTATATTTCACGTAGTCCTACTGTATATCTGTTACTTTGTATCAAACAGGGCTTCCACTGTGGGGTCTTGATCACCCGTTGATCGTCAGCACTTATTTTGCCAGCACCAGCTGGCGGTTGCTTAGTAACTTTATCCCTTACATGTAGTTTGTAGATGTTAACTCATACTACGCAAACTCCGTGAATTAAGATTCACAGTGCTGCACTATACATGGCTTACGTGCGCTGCAGGTGTAGCTAGTAAAAAGATTCATTCCACGGCACATCCGCTCCGCGAACGGACCGCATACGTTATGCATTCAATGTATCCAAAGCACAAGGGTCTTCAACAGCAAATGGAGTTTGCCCAGTTGCCATGTTATTGGTTCAATTGTCTTTGTGTGACCTAGGTATGGAATGTTGGTCACTGAATAACAGGCGGTTCAGTAAGGGAGTGGTCATAACCTTGACATCACCTTAAAAAAAGCTTGAGATCTCTGCTGGTACACCCTAAAGACAGAAGGGAGACTCTAAATGGACCTGCAAGGAAAGAATTGTGTGGCCAAGCTAATCTGTTAGCATGTGAACTACCAACTACTGACCATTGAGTCATTACGATGTGATCTTTTAGACTACACTGACTATGGGTTTGTGATATTGTCTTATGCAAGGAATAAATCAACCACTATCATAACCCAAATTGAGACAATGGGTTTCCCTCTCCTAACCACCAGGTGATATGTGGGGCACCTGGTGGATTGAAGGCAAATTGGATCCGTTCACTGGTCAGTTTAGCCTGAAGTTCTACCTCTAGGGCAGAAAAGGCTTCCTTCAACTCTTTCTCTCCTCCCTTAAAGTTTGTTCTCTGATCACACAAAATGTCTTTGTCCTTGTCTGGCGATAAAGGCCATGAGAAATTAGTCAGTGTCTATGCCTGAGAGAAGTCCACGTATACTGCTCAAAGGGTCAAATACTTGAAAAAGAAATTCTGTTCTTCGTTCTACCTTTATGAGATATGAGTCGAAGCAATCGACCCCAGTTGAATAGAACACTAGTTTAAAGGTACACAGCCTTGCCCACTATTTTGGGTGGATAGGGTTTGGCACACCAGCACCGACAATCTGTGCACTTTTGTTGTTGTCGACGAACTGCTTCCCTGCCTCGCAGAGCCCAGTATTTCTTACGCAGTTTTGCAAATACCCTTTCTGCTCCAGCGTGACGCAGCTGTTGGTCACAATCTTGTATGGCCAGTTTTGGTGAATGGGGGAATGTGTATCGAGAACAATGGGGTGAACAGCGTCTTGATCCAAGTCCCTAGCAGCTCTGAGCCGGCCAGCCACACGGATCAACTGTGTAGCAGGGTCAAACTCTGGAGAAAGTGAACGTAGGCGACTACCGGAAGATACTGGATGGTGTGTTAGTAAGCCTGACAAAGTGCTGCCCAGTCTGCCTTTTTAGCAGGGCATAGGCCTTTCTTCCTACCTTTATTCAAGAGTGTGGTCTTTCAATTTGAGAGCATGACTTCTTGATTTCATGCTCAGATTTTGTAATGGTACACATGTACTTGATTACTATGTAAAGATGGATTGAGTTATGGTGTTTGTCAATGTCATTTTGAGGTCACAGTGACCTCGACCTTTGAGTTAAAAGTGTCATCAATTCATTGTCCGACAAACTGTGAAATATGGTCATCAATTCATGAGCCAAAAAGATGTTTTGTGAGGTCACAGTGACCTTGACCTTTGACCACTAAATTCTAATCAGTTCATCCTTGAGTCCAAGTGGACGTTTGTACCTCTCTTTCTCTCTGCAATTTTTTGATTTGTGATATATAAAAAAAATTGATTTGACTTGACTTTGTTAAGCTTTGCTGTTCTTGTTCTGCTGTACGTCTATTAGTGTAAGTTAATTGAGAGTAAAATTCCTTGAATGTGGTCACATGTTTGGCCAATAAAGCTGATGCTGATAGAACACAAAGTTGTAGCCATGACAGTAGAAAATGCTTCAAATATGGATGCAGCTGCAAATTCTAAAATGTGGATGCTTAACACATACATCTTCAACCCGGCAGCACAGAAGATGTATACAATGACTGCAGTTTCAAGGTGTGCTCACAAGATTACTAATTCAGTATCCAACCAAATGTGAAATATCTCCCCTTCTGTTGCTGAGTTATGGCATTGAATAATGGCCAGAATAATGAGCCATAGAACTTTTTATAACAATACACTCTCTGCCTAAGAATTAGAGAATTGACCAAAACAATAATTAAATAATGTAAAAAATTTAGTAAAACTAGATCCTTCTGCCTTCTGTAAATGCATGGTCTATTATGTTTCCATGAACCATGGTACAAATATTTCTAGGTCACAACACCAGCATCCACTTGGAAGGGGTCAAAGGTCAGGGACCAGGAGTCATTGTATTGCATTGTAAACAGCCAGATATTTTCCTCAGGAGTTGGTAGAGACCAAACCGGAGCTAAAAGGAGAGTGAATATTGGACCTACATTCATCAGGTGGACAGAAGTAGGCAATTGGCTAATGTAACAATTAATGCGGCATTAACAACCTTTTCTTAACCTCAACCATGTGAGTTAATTTGTTTACCCTTAACCATACCCCAACCATACATGCCATGTATGGATACTGTATGAATAATTGAAAGGCATGAGCAGTGATTGTTCAAAAACACCTAATAGAATTAAGAGAGGATTTGCAGAGGTTTATAACATTGCTTACCTTTACAAACAGCTCAATGGTAGGGATGCCCAGTTTTCTTACTGCAGTTTCATACCAGGACATGGTGAACAATCTAGTCCAAATGGGTTGAAATGTTGAGTGAATGCTCACACTCAAAACACTCAAAAGACTTCTTACCAAAACAAAAAAACAAACCCAAAAGTTACATTTTCAGCTCAGGACAAATATAATGCAATCCATGTTTAGTTAATCCATGAAAGCAGTCCTGTTATCTTCCAACAAAGCCATGATAACCACCAACCAGCACGATGTCTGTGTGTCCATCTGATTCTATGTCCATCTGCCAGCTCCTCGGACTGCCTGTTTGATTTTTTTCTGTTTTCTCTGGTATGTCAGTGTCTCCTCCACACACAATCCCTCTTTGTCAGAGAAAATATTAAACACTGTCTCAAGTGAAAATATGTGTGTTTGTGTGTGTGTGTGTGTGTCCCTGTAGGGACAAAAAGCGAAGCTCTACATTCCGGGGTGAATGGTGGTTTCTGGTTGAGGTTACGATAAGGGTTGTGGTGTTATCATGTACTGAACATATATGATAACACACAAGATCTAAAACTGCAAAATTTCAGGACAGAATCAATTCATTTCAATTTGTCTTGACAGAGCTGACCTTTGAGGTAATGGGAAGCCTGAGACTCCAAAATGGAGGAAGCTATTGTAGCTTATTAGTAGCAAAATGAGTCTTATGAATAAACTGTGTGAAGTTATTTTCTTGTCGACCAAGTCAACAAGTTAACTAACTGACTGTTAACATTAGTTACAGTACAGAGAAAACATGAACAAGCTGACAGATGTTGTGACTAAATAGTGCTAGCATGTTCCCTGCTTGCCTGTGTATTAGCCGTAACATCATCAGCTAGCCCTGCAATAAGTCACTAAACCACTTTCTGCTGTGATTAGGTCTCAATTTACATAGACGTTATAATCTGATATGAGGTTAGTGTTTGTATGAAGTTGGGAGGCACAGAACAGTGTAAAAGATCCTTTTTTTTCAGAGGAGTGGGTGGCAGTGGAATCTCTGCTCCGTCACAAACACACACACAATGCTTACAGTGTGAGTGTGAGTTGCAGCAGGGATGGAAAGATCTTTTTCACACCCACAGCAGCTGAGATGCCTCTTTCGTTTTCTCTCTTTTATGTCTATGCTGAGTACATTCAATGTGGACTTTTTTACTTGACACATGAAGCGGCCACTAGTTGTACCCAGAATAACTTGTCAGAAGTCAAAATCTCCAGGGAAAATAGTGTAGATAGAGGTGCTGTGCCGGTAAAACTCTCTAAAATTTTTATTATCACAATTACAATCAGAAAAATATTTTGCAAAATAAAATAGACGAGAGAGAAGCTCCAGAGAGACCACTGAGATGATCGATGCTATTAAGTGTAAAGTAAGTTGTTAGCTTAAACCTTTAGTTTATTGAAGCAATTGCCTTTAAATTTAATTTTCCACTGGAACCCTACATGGCGAAGACATTTTTGACGAGCCACTGATAAAAGCCTGTGAATTATTTTGAAAATATTAGAATCAGCCATCAAACCCGCCATGTGTAATGGTTTCCTAAGACTAAGAAAGCTTCACAAAAAATCTACAGAGAAAATGGAAGAAAGTTGAGCTATAGTATGTCCATTTTAGAAATAACAAGATCAAATTAAAAGATCAATATAATAAGTCCAGAGAGAGGTAAGTAAATTAGGTCCATGAAAAAGTCAACAAAGGTTGTCGACAGGAAGGGGGGCCAGGTAGGGGGTGAGGCTGAGTGAAGTGCAAGTAGATGGGACAGCTTGGATCAACAGATCAGCAGTGAACCACAGCAAGTGGAACAGATCAGATTTTAATAGATGCCCTATATCAGCCTTATATATCAAAACCCAGTAAACCTTTATCAGTCTAACCTTGGTACTTGTTGAGATTGTTTCCTTGCTATTAAAGATATTGTACATGCTTAGTTTGAGGTGAGCATGTGTTGTTTTCAGCAACGCTGTGCCCACAGCTCTCAGCACCAAACAGCCGGCTAATCAGCTTACAGAGTGAGAATGTAGAGATTAACCCTGCATGCTACTGGCAGCAGCATAGCACTGTTATTCAGTTATTGATGCCCTAAAACTAGCCCCGTGTCATACAAGACAACAACAGAAAATACATTTACTATATTTCAAGTCAAAATCAAAATAGTTAGTCTTGTCCCTGTAATCATGTAATTTTGAAAGAACTAGTCAGTGACATACCTTGAGTGCCATTGAGTCCAATGTCACAGAGGGACGCTTGAACCTTTCCATAATATTTCCATCTACCTCAGTCTGTGCTGCCAACAGAGTCCCTGACAAAGGAGGCCATTGTTTCAATGCTAGCTCCCACAGAGAACAAGTTTGTTGTGTGTATGTGTGAAGCAGCTCTCAGATATTAGTACATTTTTCCTTGGCGTTAAACCTCTCTGCTGGCTGTCAGAAGGCTGCCCTCTTTTACTCTTGCCTCAGTTAGCAATGTGCTGCTGAATCAGAGAACAAAATTGACCTCTGTGTGTGTAGATGTGTGCAGGTTAAGATGACATGTACGTCATTGTTCAAGTTTAAGCACAAGCATGTAGAGGGTGGAAAAAACAAGACCTAACCATTAGAAGCTTCCTTTAGAACTGCATGCACAAAGCAATGTAGGCTACCATGCCTGATGGATCACTGTCTTAATGGGATAAGGTAAGCAGATCAAGATGGCGTTTCTCTCTAACTTGCTCTCTCTCCCTCTCTCTCTCTCTCACACACACACACACACACACACACACACACACAATCATGTGCCAATAAGGGCAGCATCTATGCCAAAGATAACCACAGCACCCCAGAGGGTTTGTAATCAGAAGGCAAAAAGTAACTATTTCACACAACCATTGTAGTGTCGGATTAATAAATCTCTTGTCTGCATGAAATATGCAGATTTGTGCCAATACTTTTATTAAGTATTAACTCACAGCAAAAACAGGCGCCTTTTTAAAGAACTTTTGTCTCCCCCTTCTGGCGTATACCTACAGGTTTCTCTGTATTCCAGAGCCATGTAGAGAGAGAGAGTTGCATCAACTCTGTTCTCTAACTAATTAAAAAACTCAAAAATCGCAGTTCTGTCTCTCTGTATTTACCATGGATGTATTGCCAGCCAAGAACTTCCTGGAACCTTATCTTATATATGTACATAAATGTACATTCACATGATAGTACGGTTACTTGTTTCAGTTATATTGTTTATTTCTTACTCCTCCACTCAGAACGCCATGTGTGGTGCTGCTCTTTTTTTATCAACAGGCATGCCACGGGACTGCCTGCCTGGGCTTATGTCCATAACCCTGTAGCCAAAATGGCTTGGCTCAACAGCAGTGTAAATCCGGCATTTGTGTTTGCCAGAGTCATGCCAGGCTCCTGATGAATGATGCTCCAAAACTGGTCCAAGTTTACTGGTCCAGAGCTGTTTATGTGCTGCCTATTGGAACATGTTGTTTCTCAGCCCAAATTGTCCAAAGTCTACATTTCTCAAAGAATTTGCCTTAAGGCAGCAATATATGGAGCCCGCTCACATTTGGGCCTCCAGTGCCAGAACATGCAAGTGCACTGCCACTCAGCTGCAGTTGCCCCAAATCATCTGGCTGTTTGTGTTCTATCCAAAAGATATTAAGGTTCCATTGGCCTATACCAGCTCATCCTTTAGAAGGTCAGGGGGGGCTGGAACCGATCCCAGCTGATATTGGGCAAGAGACAGGACAGGTCAACAGTCGATCACAGGGCTTCAACACATTCAGCACAATACAAATCAATGGAAATATTGCATGGAGCATAGGAGTTTGTTTCTGTGTCAGTGTTAACTCCCTATCAATCAGAGCAAAAATAGTAGTAGTAAAAAAAATATAAGCAACTGCATTGGTTGCTTCAGGTACCAATGAGATGATGAAACACAAACAGGGAATCAGCATCTCGGTAAACTTCATTATGGGTTGATGTATGTCAACTCGTCAGTGGATGCCATTGTTCTATTTCCAAATGATGTGCATCAACTCTGTGCACGGCACATCTCGACTACTGCTATCTTGACTACTTCTTCTGTTTGTATGACGCATTCTGTGTGTGCTATGGATGTCTGATGTCTGCATTTTTAGCCAGAGACCTCTGCATCTGGACTTCTTCTCTACCAAGGCAGTGGTTTCTTTGGAATGAATGAGGAAGTTGTATTTTTAAATGCAGTACTATTGTCAGCCTGACCACAGCCCTTAAACTCACTAGATGAGCTATCATCTCTTTATTGCTGTCTTTTATACTGTGTTTAATTTTTAATCGCAAAGCTTTGAGTTGAATTTGACTTTTTAGTCAATATAGATACAGCTGCATAAAGTCATTTTACTGTGCTAGAATCATTAAAATTATTATGGTCTGTTACCTTGACCAAGGAACCATGGAAGAACCCTTGTTTTTCTCATGAAGAGTTGGTTCATATGGTTCATTACCTTAACATAGAGTGATATCTCGTAGTCCTGGTCTTGGGGCGTTCTGTTGTTCCTGCACACAGGAGGCAAAGGGCTCCCCACCCTCCTATGTGAGATCAGTTTCACCTCCCCTCTCTTCTCCTCTGTCATCTCCTCCCGCTGGGGGATGTACGAATGGCCATCCTCCAACAGCACCACTCGCTTTTTCTTCAGCTGCTCATCCCTCTTTTTGGGCAGGGATTCGTCTTTGATTACTGACTTCAACTCCTTTATCCAGTCTTCCTTCCTTGGGGGACTTTTCTCTTCTGGAGATGATTCCTTCTTTGACCATTCTTTTCTGCCCCTCTCAGGTTCCCAGATGTCTTTTCTCACAGGCCTCAGTTCTTTCCTCCAGTCTTTCATGTCTGGTGCTCTCTCTTCCTCTGGTTGATCTTTTTTAATCCAGTCATTATCTTTTCTCCTGGATGACAGCACTCTTGCTGTCCCCCATTCTTCTTTCCTAAACGATTGCGGCTCAGGACACAAGATCCCATTCTCCATTGCTTGCTTCAGTCCTTTAACTCTTCCATTTTTATCCAACTCTATCTCTCCTTTTTCATCTTTCTGTTTCTCATCATTCTCTTTACTGGGTTCAACCTTCTCTCCTTGCAGTGCTTTATCATCTTCATCTTTTGTTTTGACAACAGTATCTTCAGAAGGGGCTGTAATGGTGGCAGGCTTTTGTTCTTCAAGTTCTCTAGTCAGACTCTCCTCTATATCTTCAATCTCATCATCTAAAACAGTCACAGGCTCTTCCGCCATCTCTAATTCTCCATCCATTGCTTCTTCTTCTGCTCCTCCTCCCTTCTCATCTTCTACAAGGGCCTGCTGTCTTAACTGTTCTCTCAAGGTTTCCACCCAGTCTGTCCCTGCTTCTTTGGAGAGCTGCAAAGGATGTTCATGCAAATCACTTCCCTCCTCTGCTGTAGACTCATTCTTCTCTGTGACCTCACCTCCTGGCTTATCAGGTTCAACTTCACCCCCCTCCTCCAGTTCAAAGGCCTCCTCCACCACGTCCAAATCCACATTTTGCTGTGTGTCTAAAGTTACCTCCTCCAAACACTGTAGTACTGGTTCTTGAAGACATTCTGTAGCCTGCTTTTGACCTTGAACAATCTTCTCTTCTTGCATTTCTAGATCACATTTTCCTCTGTGCTCTTCCTCACCCATTGACTCTCTAAACACATTATCACCCATCTTCCCCTCCTCTTCTGTACTCTGTCTTCCCCTATCCATCACTGTTAGAGTATTAACCCCAACCTGTCGCACTTGCTCTTCTTCTTGCTCCTGCTGGTTGATCCCTACCTTTCTTGTTTCCTCAATCCCTCCTTCTGTCTGTGACTGTTCTTCAGAGAGTACAAAGGCAAAGTCTGGTTGCTCTACCTCTTGAATTGTTTCACCCCCTATGTCTAGAACATCATCAGAAGTGAACATTGCATCTTTCACAAACTCTTTGGTTTCCTCATTCTCAACATTTGCCTCTATGCAATTCTTCTGTTGCCAGGTGATGTTGTTATTAATGGACTCAACTTCCTGTTTGCTGGATTCTGAGTTGTCCTTCTCGTCACTGTTTTTTATTCCATCTTTATTGTCATATATAACACCTATTGTCACAGGGGTCATATATATTGTTGGATCCTCACTTTCTGTTACCTCACCATTAGTGGGTAGTGTAACAACTTCTGTTTTGTCTGTGATATCAACAGACAACTGTGTACCCTCTCCTGACTCTTCTACAAGATAGCCTGAGTCCTGAACATGCTCTGCGTCATTAGAAGTGGACGCTACGTGGTGTTCTTCTAGGCTACTGTCTGCATCATTGGTCTTATCCCCCCTTACCTCTGTTTCTGAGCTTGCTATCACTGCCTCTTGTTTATTTCTGTCGTCTTCATTGCTGTCTAATATCTGCTCTTGACCTTTCTCAACCTCTATCAATGCTGAAAAGTGACATGGATTTTCAATCACTGTCTTTGTGTCTTCTTCTTCCTTCCTGTCTACCTCTTTCTCTCTTGTCTGTTCATTTATCATTTCGTGCTCTTCATCCCCCACTTCTACTCCCTCCCCATTTTCCTCCAGTCTCTCACCTCCTCCCTCCCCCTCTCTTATTACTCCATTTGGTAACAGGGCCACTTCGATAATCCTCACTTCCTCCCTTTCACTCTGGTCTCTGCTCTTTTGTTCGACTTGCCCCTCTCCTGCTTCAGCCATCAAAACATCTTCTCCTACCTCCTCGGCTAGTTCCACCTCCTCATCTTCCTCTTCTCCTTCCTCATCCTCTCTTCCTCTCTGGGTATCCAGGTCTGAAGAAATACCTAGTGGGCTGTGGACAACGGTGCCATTTGACAGGTCTGGGTTGGGGCAGGAGCCTGACTGAGCCATTGGGGAAAATGAATGATAGGACACTTACTTAGGAAGAATTTCCCAGGATCTATGTGTAGTTCTGAGAGATGCCAAGTTTGTGGTGTGGGCCCAATATTCCAGAAACAGAGATACTCAGGCTGAGATTGCGGAATGGCTCCAGTTTCAAGATTAGGTCCAAAAGGGAATCTCAGCCTAGTTTCCAAAGATTGTAAAATAAACCCAGTATTCCAGAATATATTCAAAAAGGAACTCACAGTGTTTCTGATGTTTGAAGGCAAGAGGCTGGGAGTAGTGTTTCCAAGGTCACAAGAAGACTCAAATCCTGGAATAGTTCCCAAGTTGCTATGTGAAGGAGGATTTTTGGATGAGTCCGGGTTTCCAGAGTGGTTCCGAGATGAATCTCAGAATGTTTACAAGGTTCTTGAAAGCAAAGTTATGAAGATCATAAAAGGCCTGTAGGATTCCCAGAAAGTTCCAAATTTCCAGGCAAAGTAAAGAAAATCCAGATTCTGAGATTTCAGTCAATATATATTATTCAGACGTACAGGTTTAGGGTTTGTAAGGACTTTCTCTTTTTACTCTTAGCTTGTGGCTATGGGGCTCTCAAATCAGTACTGCACCTTAAGCAGAGTTAGTCATCAATAAATGCAATCTCTCTCTCTCTCTCTCTCTCTCTCTCTCTCTCCCCAGAGGATTAAATCGAGGCTGATCCCCACATGACCAGGAACTTAAACCCCTCTGCCACCCAGGGACCAGCACCTCTTGAGTTGAAGTTCCTTATACACACACACAAACACACAAACACACATTACCATTACATACAGAACAAATACTTACACCAGACAGACACAGAAGCACATACAGTGAACTCAAACTTTTAGCTGTACATACCCTTCAAAGTTTTGCTTACAGCACTGACATTGCTGAAGTTTTTCATGGCTTTCAGTAGCCTATTAAAATAATCATTATTTAAATGAATAAAAGATTTCTCTTTCCATATTCACTTTATTATTACTACACATGCTTATCCTATATAAATAATATTACAGTGACAACTGCATGTTCTTAAAACCTGTAATAAGTAGAGTCTGCCACAAGAGAATGAAGAATGTTTCAAATAATATCTTGACCACATAATGAGTAGAACAATGTAACAACAACAACAACAACAACAGAAACAATGTAACATACATCAGAATATTTTGAAACAGTTGATCCTAATTAGACGTACCATTGGGGGAAACTTGAATAAATAAATATGCTGGCATATTTATATTAAAAACTTGGACACCTGAAAAACTATTAAAAACTAAAGCAAAGAAGTACACTTCTTTATTCTGTGATATTCATAATGTTCTTCTCCCTCGTTGTTGATGAGGCAGGTTTTTGAATGTAAAGCTTGATAAATCGTTTTTTAATTCCTTCCATACAACTCTAATATGAAAGCTGCATCTGAACAGAATTTGGAACAATGCCCATATATAAATTGCATATTGTGTATCTTTCAAGTTAACTATTTGTAATATTTGTTTAAATATCGTTAATAGTAAATAAATGAATCAACTAAAATAACTAGGCTACTGCACAACCGGAAACGCTGCTGTTCAATTTACGTCATCTCCTTTATCCTCTGCGCCATGCTAACACATTTATCCGAGAGGTTTATTTACAGCTAATATTAGAAAATATTGAGCTGTTTTTGTTTAAGACAATACCAACTGCCAAATGCCCACCTTAACTCATAATCAACCGAGAGAAGATATTTACGGAATATCGTGTGTTTTGCTTGTTAAGCAGCATCATTCCAGATCCTGGTTAGCATAACTAGCTAGCCAGCTTAGTGCAGTTTGTAAGCTAACTTAATGCACTCGAGCTGCTTGGCAGCTTTTACTTCTGTTTGATTCTTGGAGGAAAACATCGTACACAGAGCTGTTTAACACCACATTATCATGAAATAACTTCTACAGCTTTACTGGTACGTATAAGAGTAAATGAATCACTGTGTTAGCCACTATGTTAGCTAACTTATAACAGCTAAGACAGGGTTAGATTGTGGGCGGTAGCAAGTCTGATTATTCATGTGTTTGCTTTGCTGGAATGGTTTCGTTCCTGTGTTCCCAGAAGAAGTCTAGATACTCGTTAGTCGTGATGCAACAGGCAGAGAATGGCGGTGAAGAGGAGGCGACGGTAGACGTGCAGTTTACCGATTTGCCGAACGCCCTGATAGCCTGCAAAGTACCGGAGGATTTGTTCAATGAAGGCAGTCTGAAGGTAAGGACAAAATGCTGTGCATCAGTGCTCATAGCTGCAAGGTGGATCATTTACAAACGTTGACATTTTATTCAGGTGCGTGCCTTATTGTGTAATGGATCTATGCTGGTGTTAGTTACAGTGTTGGTTTTGGATTTGTAAAATATAAAGTAATGTCCTGTGAAATAAGACCAAGAAATTGAGCAAGGAAACGGTGGAACACCTGATTGTTGAGTTTGGTTCAGTACTGTGCAGACACACATCACACATTTCACCACTAGATGGAGTTTCTAGTTTGAGAATACCACTATGGTTGTGACTAAGTTGTCAACCGAAATACTCACTTCCTGGTTGCTTAGTCATTCTGAGCTATACTTGCAACTGTTTAATTTCATTCTAGTGGAGAAGTCACAAGAATGACATCAGACACACAGATGCATCATTGGAAAGTTTCCAATAATTTCCAGTTGGCATTTGCTACCAGTCTTGTATAACACTGAACAACAGATTTGGAAACCGCCCACAGACAAGTACCATAGGTATAAGACACACATAATATATGGATCTAGGGTTTCACTTGTATTCCTGTGACTGTTAACCTTGGGAGGGTGTTGATTTATGTAGCTGAAGTTAACTGTAAAAATATTTCTTAGTGTTGATCAAAAAGGAGAAACATGACTCATGCTAAAGATTTTCTCATTATAAAACCAATGGGTATTTGAATCCTTTGTTAAACACAGCCTACTTTATCATAAATCCTTGGAAACAGTTGAACATGGTGGAGACATACAGTTTGAATTTCACTACAGAAACTACTGAATTTTACAAGAAGTCCATGCCATTGAAAACATTGCAATAGCTAATTACATATTTCCTCATCACAACAACCATAATCAGAAGGTATTTAACCTCAATACTTCCTCTGTAACAACCGAAATGTGTCTCTGTAGATTACAGAAAGTTAGTGTCAAATACTAGTCAGTTTCTTGCTCATGGTTATTTATTCTTTGATCAGATCCTTTCTGATTTAAACCAGAATTTTGCTGTTTTATTTATTGTACTGCTACTGACAACATTTAGCCTAACATTTGAGATGGATTCTTCTCACTGTAAAGTATCAAAAAGGTTTTGTTTTGGTATCGGCACTAAAACTATACACAGCACTAGTAACCAGCGGTTTCTACACTGAACAATGGGTAAACCAACATACAAAACATTCAAGGACCAATTGGTGTCAGTAAGTGTTCACAAACCCTGCAGCTGACAGCAATGAGTCTCTGAATGGAATATAGGTGCAAGTGCAAGTTATGACTCATTGGAAAGTGACAATAGAGCACTGCAACACAGCTCAAGCAGGTCTCTACAGACGTAATCTACTTCACCCTAGTGGATGAGTGAAGTCAATTCTATGACTGCAGCAGTGTTTACAGAAATGACTAGACATTTGACATTTACCACCAGTTTTCAATAGGTTTTACAGGCTAAGTCAATTTATAAAAACTTGTTCAAATGACGGTTACAAACTCGTCTTTGCTACGTCACAGCAGCAGACGTCTCCTCATTAGTTGTTATAATTTCCAATGCTCTGCCACTAGCTGGACTTTGGTGGTATGACACTGAATATGTGTTATACTTAAACTGAACAAGAAAATATGTATGTAGTATGTTTTATAGAGTTAAGTAGTGGCCTGGTGGCTCTTTTATTATTTGTTTTTTTTGTCAGGCATATTTACATGTTATTCTGTAAAAATAGTTTCATAATATGATTGGATGCTGTTGCTATTGTAATGTTTTTAATGGATTTTGTACAAAGTATGTTTTGTACAAATATTCATTGTCCCCAGAGGAGGAATCCTGACGCCTGGTCCCCTGACCTTTCATCTGTCAGGTCAAAAGTTCTATTAATGCACTTTGTCATGTTAGTTTTCACTTTGTGAAATAAAACTGAAGAGTAGCACAGTAGTTAGCGTTGTCTCCTCACAGCAATAACCCCCTGTGTTTGAATCCACTGACAGGCGGAAAATATACTGCTTCGGTGTTAAGTTGGTTTATGTGTGGACTGTGTGCTAAAATATAAATGAAAATTGTTAACACCTTACTTTAAGTTCCCCTATTAAGCATTTATAAGCAGTATATAATATGTAATACATGGTTTATAACACACTATAATGTAGTTGTAAGTGTTTATTAATATATTTATTAATATATTTGTCTGACTGTAACTCCTCCTGTGCAGGCCCATAAGTGGAGGCGGCTGTACAAACAGATAATGAATGACAATATAGTAAAACACAGTTGTAATAATATGAAAAGTGTCATCATAAGTTATAATTGTTGATGAATACTGTACATTAATAAACACCTAAAATTACCATATAGCTGCTTACAACTACATTAAAGTGTGATAAAAATAATGTGTTAAATGTTTATATACTGCTTATGAATGCTAAATAGGGCGATTTAACATACAGTGTTCTCATTTTCTTAGTTTCTGCAATTTCTCCACATAAACAGAGGGCAGTGAGATGAGCCAGTGTTTGATGATGTGCTATAGGGGTTTGCTGATGCTGGTGGAAAAGGAAAAATAACAGAGGGCAAAGGGCATCTGGTGAAAAAATGACTTGTGTTTGTTTTTTCCTTCTTACCTTTCTTCCACGATCCTGCTGTTTTTCCACTGGGCATCTGCAAGGATTTGATGGTCAGCTGATATATCGTATGGCAGAATATTCCACTGAGGGTGTGTGAATGTTTCATGAATTCTTGAGAACACTTGATTCTGTTAAGAAATTAGTGTATTTCAGTGGATGGACCTTTATGTTAAGTAAAAAGGAAGGTATCATGTTAAATATAAATATAAATGCTATTATCACAATATTCTTCAAACTTTCCTGAAATACTAATATTAGCACTAAAATCTAGTCAAATGACTTTACACCATGTTTGACTTGGATTTTGTCAGACCTAAAAACCACTAAACAGTGCCGGTGCTGTAATAGTAATATTATTCTAAATATGATTGTAAATCAGTCTGGTGTATGTCACTTCACTGTTTTGGCTTGCTCGCCTACAGATTGCAGGCACAAGCATCAGTGCTGACTGCCGTTTACTTCGCGGCCACCAGTGTTGTTAAAAACAACAACTTTTTGAAAACTCCATACAGGACATTTAATATAACCCACAAAATGGTATGTGGTCAACCAGCTAGTGTTAGCATAGCAAACTATGGCCACATTAGCCAGAAACTTTGGAGGCCCTGCTGTGATTGTCCTGCCTGTGTTTGACCAGTTGAAAGGCACTCCCTTATAACCAAATAAAACTGCTAACAAAGGCAGGAGCGCTGTGCAAATGAAACCTGCTAAAAATGGTCGTTATGGTAATGATGTTGATAGAAACGGTTGGTGGTGTTGTTCAACAGTATATTTCATTCGTGTACAACCGCTATAGTGGCACGTCTATGACTGCCACTATATTCTCTGCAGAGAACAGGGCTTTTTTTTCCCAAATAGGTCACTTTACAGGAACACAGCAAAAGTGTATTTTTCAATGTGTTGTGGAAGTTGAACTGATCTCTCACTGGGGCATAAAGCAGAATAAAAAAACAGCATTAATAAATCAGTATGGAAGAACAGATTTAGGTCAGGGAAAACTCAGGGATTTAAGTCTGGGAAGTCTCATGGACTTTTCCAGCAGGACACACCCAGTAGCAGCTGTGGATGAGATCATCAAGATTTAAGGTAAAGACTTAATCAAATTCAAATCCTGGTCACAGTATTATTTTGATGCAAAAATACACAAATAATCAAGACTATAAATGTGATTAGTTGTCTTACAGCAGGGGTGTCGAACTCATTTTCACCTAGGGCCACATCAGCGTAATGACTGTCCTCAAAGGGCCAGATGTAACTTATAAATGTAACTAAATGTAATCGAATGTAATGTAAAATAAATGTAACTACTCCTTAATGTTAAATAACTCTGAATTTATTACTTATTCAAGTCACAAACATTGCAGTTGCATAGAAAAAATATGTTTGTTTGTTGCTCTGTTATAACATAAATCCTTTTAATTTGTCAGCTTATGAAACCCACATAACTCCATCAATCATGGATCAAACTATCCAAGTGAATGAAGAAAAATAACATAATAAATAACTCGATAATTAATTACTTAATTACTGTAAAATCAACAATTGTGAGCTGCTAAGAACATGTATGACAGATGTAGCATTTAAAAAAAAAGGCTGCACACAGCCTTGCATCCAACTGATGGTTTGATTACAATAATTTGTCTGCATACACACATCAAACCTGCAAACAATTCAATTCAATTCAATTCAATTTTATTTATATAGCGCCAAATCACAACAAAGTCATCTCATGACACTTTACAAAATAGAGCAAGTCTAGACCGACTCTTTATAATGTTATTACAGAGACCCAACAGTTCCCACCATGAGCAAGCACTTTGGCGACAGTGGCGAGGAAAAACTTCCTTTTAAGAGGCAGAAACCTCGAGCAGAACCAGACTCTAGGTGGGCGGTCATCTGCTTTGACCGGTTGGGTTTTAGGGAGAGAGAGAGAGAGAGAGAGAGAGACAGAGACAGAGAGATAGACATAGAGACACAGATAGACAGACAGACAGACAGATAGGTAGGCAAAGATGTATGGCATCACTAACAGTAGAAGTAGCTGTAATGTTAGCTGAGATTAATAGTAGGAGCTTTAATAGTGACAGAACTACGACTAAACATAATAACTGTAGTGATGAGAGTCAGGCAGGCCCATGGCGGCAGCAGCACCCAGGCGTACCAGGACCACGATCCACAGCGACCTATGAGTCGACAAAGCACAAAGAAACTCCGGGGAAGAAATAAAGTTAGTAACATGCATTGGACTGTGATGAATGTGCAAAGATGAAGAGGGAGAGGAGGAAAGCTCAGTGCATCATGGGAAGTCCCCCAGCAGTGTAGGCCTATAGCAGCATAACTAGGGGGCTGGTCCAGGCAGGCCTGAGCCAGCCCTTAACTATAAGCGTTATCAAAAAGCAAAGTTTTAAGCCTACTCTTAAAAGTAGAGAGTGTGTCTGCCTCCCGGACCCAAACTGGGAGCCGATTCCACAGGAGAGGAGCTTGATAGCTGAAGGCTCTGGCTCCTGTTCTGTTTTTGGAGACTCTAGGAACCACAAGCAGCCCTGCATTCTGGGAGCGGAGTGCTCTAGTGGGGTAATAGGGTACTAAGAGCTCTTTAAGATATAATGGTGCCTGACCAGTAAGAGCTTTGTAGGTGAGGAGAAGGATTTTAAACTCTATTCTAAATTTTACAGGGAGCCAGTGCAGAGAAGCTAATACAGGAGAAATATGATCTCTTTTCCTGGTTCCTGTCAGTACACGTGCTGCAGCATTCTGGATCAGCTGGAGAGTCCTCATGGACTTATTGGGACAGCCTGATAATAAGGAATTGCAATAATCCAGCCTAGATGTGACAAATGCATGGACTAATTTTTCTGCATCTGTTTGAGACAGGATCTTCCTGATTTTTGCAATATTACGGAGGTGAAAAAAGGCAGTCCGTGAAGTTTGTTTTACGTGGGAGTTAAAGGACATGTCCTGATCAAAGACAACTCCGAGATTCCTCATGGTGGCGCTGGAGGCCAGGGCAATGCCATCTAGGGTAACAATATCCTTAGATACTGTATTTCTGAGGTGTTCAGGGCCAAGAACAATAACTTCTGTCTTGTCTGAGTTCAACATCAGATAATTACAGGTCATCCAGGTCTTTATGTCCTTAAGGCATGCTTGGAGGTTGGCTAACTGATGAGGTTCTTCTGGCTTGATCGATAAATATAGCTGGGTATCATCTGCATAGCAATGAAAATGTATGGAGTGTTTTCTAATAATATCCCCTAAAGGAAGCATATGTAAGGTGAATAGTATTGGTCCAAGCACAGAACCTTGTGGAACTCCATGACTGACTTTGGCGTACATGGAGGATTCATCGTTAACATGTACAAACTGAGATCGATCTGATAAATACGACTTAAACCAGCTTAGTGCGGTTCCTTTGATGCCAATTAAATGTTCCAGTCTCTGTAATAGGATATGATGGTCAATGGTATCGAATGCAGCACTAAGATCTAGCAAAACAAGTATAGAGACAAGTCCTTTGTCTGATGCAGTGAGAAGGTCATTTGTAACTTTCACCAGTGCCGTCTCTGTGCTATGATGAGCTCTGAAACCTGACTGAAAGTCCTCAAGCAACCTATTGTCATGTAGAAAGTCACACAGCTGGTTGGCGACTGCTTTCTCAAGGATCTTGGAGAGAAAGGGGAGGTTAGATATAGGTCTATAGTTGGCTAAAACCTCTGGATCAAGAGTGGTCTTTTTAAGAAGAGGTTTAATTACAGCTACTTTAAAGGACTGTGGTACGTAGCCTGTTAATAAAGACAGATTGATCATGTCTAGTAAAGAAGTGCTGACTAAAGGTAAAACCTCTTTGAGCAGCCAGGTTGGGATGGGGTCTAAGAGACAAGTTGATGGCTTAGATGAAGAGATAGTTTTAGTAATTTGGTGAAGGTCAATGGGAGAAAAGCAATCTAAATATACATCAGGTTTTACAGCTATTTCTGAGATTCCTGTGTTTGAAGGTAAGGTACCACCTGAAGACAGGAGGTGATCAATTCTGTCTCTAATAGTTAGAATTTTATCATTAAAGAAGCTCATGAAGTCATTACTGCTGAGGCTTATAGGAATACATGGCTCAATAGAGCTGTGACTCTCTGTCAGCCTGGCTACAGTGCTGAAGAGAAACCTGGGGTTGTTCTTGTTCTCTTCTATTAATGTTGAGTAATAGGCTGCTCTGGCTTTACAGAGGGCCTTCCTATAAGTTCTAAGACTATCTTGCCAAATTAAACGTGATTCCTCTAGTTTGGTGGAGCGCCATTTCCTTTCAAGTTTCTGCACTGTTTGCTTTAATTTGCGGGTTTGGGTGTTATACCATGGAGCTGACTTTCTTTGTTTTATTATCTTCTTTTTAAGAGGGGCAATAGAGTCAAGTGTCAATTGCATTGAGCCTGCAGCACTGTCAACAACATTGTCTATTTGAGAGGGACGAAGGTTAGCATAGGAGTCCTCAGTTGTATTGAGACATGGCATTGAATTTAATGCCGATGGAATCACTTCCTTAAATTTAGCTACAGCACTATCAGATAGATATCTGGTGTAGACTTTTTTGCCTAATGGCGTGTAGTCCAGTAATAGGAATTCAAAAGTTATTAAATAATGGTCCGATAACAAAGGATTCTGTGGAAAGACAGTTAGATGTTCAATTTCCAGTCCATATGTCAGAACCAGGTCGAGGGTGTGATTAAAACAGTGAGTGGGTTTCTGTACCCTCTGACAGAAGCCAATCGAATCCAATAAAGAGGTAAATGCAGTACCAAGGCTATCCTTATCAACATCCACATGAATATTAAAATCCCCTACGATAATGACTTTCTGTTTTAAGGACTAAACCTGATAAAAACTCTGAGAATTCAGATAAGAATTCAGAGTATGGACCTGGAGCGCGATATACTATAACGAATAAGACTGGCTTCAGTGTTTTCCAGGTTGGGAGTGAGAGACTCATAACGAGGCTTTCAAATTAGTTATAATCCAGTTTAGGTCTAGAGTTCATCAACAGGCTTGAGTCAAAGATGGCTGCAACTCCACCTCCTCGGCCGGTGCCTCGAGGGATGTGAGTATTAGTATGACTGGGCAGAGTGGATTCATTCAGGCTGACATACTCTTCATGACACAGCCAGGTTTCTGTCAGACACAGTAGATCAATATGATTCTCTGATATTAGCTCGTTTACTAATACAGCTTTAGATGACAGAGATCTGATATTTAACAGTCCGCACTTAATTTTCCTATTGTTTTGGCCTATAGCAGTAGTGGTCTTAATTTTTATTAAGTTTTTATTAATGACTCCTCTCCTGTTTAACTTTGGTTGAATTAATTTAAGTGGTCGGGGGGCAGACACAGTCATTATGGGGTTTTGGGTGGGTAACTGCTCTAATGGAAGCGCAGAGAAGCGTGTAGGACTGCAACTCTGCCTCCTGGTCTGGACTCTGGGTTGTCACGGTTTTGGTTCACTAATAAAGTCGGTCAGATTTCTAGATATGAGAGCCGCTCCATCCAAAGTGGGATGAATGCCGTCTCTCCTCATCAGACCAGGTCTCCTCCAGAAAGTCCGCCAATTATCTACGAAGCCCACATCGTTTGCTGGACACCACCTCGACAGCCAGCGGTTGAATGATGACATGCGGCTAAACATGTCATCACTGGTCAAATTGGGAAGGGGCCCAGAGAAAACTACGGAGTCCGACATAGTTTTTGCAAACGTACACACCGACTCCACGTTAATTTTAGTGACCTCCGATTGGCGTAACCGGGAGTCATTACCGCCGACGTGAATAACAATCTTAATGTATTTACGCTTATCCTTAGCCAGCAGTTTTAAATTTGATTCAATGTCGCCCGCTCTGGCCCCAGGAATGCATTTCACTATGGTCGCTGGTGTCGCTAACCTCACGTTTCTGACTATGGAGCTGCCAATTACCAGAATCTGCTTCTCAGCGGGTGTGTCGCTGAGTGGGGAGAATCTGTTAGAAACATGAAGTGGTTGGTGGTGAACCGTGGGCTTCTGCCGAGGGCTATGCTTCCTTCGGGTAGTCACCCAGCCTCCCTGGCTTCCCGGCTGCTCGGGAGCTGCCGGGGGACGGCTAGCAGGAGCTACACTGAGTCGGTCCGCACTGGCTACTGGGGGTTGGCTGACTACAGCCGTCTCCATGGTGCGGAACCGGGCCTCTAACTCGCTGAGCCTCGCCTCCAGCACGCTAAATAAACTACATTTATTACATTTACCATTATCGCTAAAGGAGGCGGGGGAATAGCTAAACATCTGACACACCGAGCAGGACAGAGCAGGAGAGCGAGAAGGAGAGCGAGAAGGAGAGAGAGAAGCCATCGCTAGCTGCTAAGCTAATGTAACAGACAGAATAGTGTGTAAACAACTGTGAGATTAGCGAAAAAGTCGCTAAAGAAGGAGAGAACTATCAGTGTTAAGCAAAACTAATGTACGTTTAAGTGGTTAGCGGCTAGTTAGCCGCTGTAATGAAATATATACCAAACAAATATAACTTGTTTGAGCTTAGAGCGGCCAAACACACACGCTACCAATGACACAGAAGCCGGAAGTGAAGCAATACGCTTACAGCAGTACGTCAGTACGTCCTGTACGTCCTGTCAGCTCAGTATGCAACACTAAATAATTGCAACAGCAGCTACACATAAATAATATGTAATCAACTAAAAATAACAAAATAAAGGATGACTCAGTTCACAACTATATTGGTCAAGTTTTTAGGTTTTTGAAGAGGAGATGCTTCCTGTCCTTGAACACACCAAGTGGATCCCCTCTCTACCATCCATTGATCATGTTCTGAAAATAACAAACACAAAACAAAATGCAAGCACAATCATTAAATTGCACACAGAATTTAACTATTCTTCTTGGTTGAATTACATTTTATTATATTCTAATTAAGTTTTTTAAAAATGCTTACCTGTGTGCTTTCTGACCAGATGTCTGACACCATTTTCCCGTTACCAGTGTGTCAATGTCTGGTTTTAGGTCCTGTGCTGAGGCAATCCGTAGAACAGAATGGAGGTTGTCATCAGTGAGGCGTGATCTGTGCTTGTTTTTGTTCAGATTCATTAAGGAAAACATCTGTTCGCACAGATAGGTGCTCCCAAACATGGACAGAACACGGGCAGCATGAAGTCGAAGCTGTGGCATCAAACCAGGGGGCAGCAGACGGTAAAAGTCCTGGATTGCAGCATCCTGGAACTTTACTCTCAGGCCACTGTCACTTTGAAGCTCAATTAACTCCATCTGAAGGTGTTGGGGTGCAGTGCAGACATCGGTGGTGAAAGGATTGGCAAAGATGTCAAAGCCAGACTGCTGTGCTCTGAAGTCAGAGAAGCGCCGATCAAACTCAGTCTGTAACCGGCTCAGTTTGGTAGCCAACTGAGCACATGAAAAAGTCTCGGGAAATGAGGCTGACATGCTCTGACAAACAAGAAAGTGGGCAAGATTGTCCTGTTTCACTTGGCACATCCATAGGTCCAGTTTGCGCTGGAAAGCCGTGATCGTGTCGGACATCTGCATGATGACTTGTTTGCGTCCCTGCAGCTTCTGATTCAGTTGGGCGAGATGCTCGGTTATGTCACACAACACAGCAAAGTCACACAGCCACTTTGGATCTGACAGTTCAGACAAGGGGTTTCCTTTACTCTGCATAAAAAGAGCAATGTCCTCCCTGAGCTCAAAAAAAACGCTTGAGGACTTTGCTCCTACTCAGCCACCGCACTTCTGTATGGTACGGCACATCCCCGTGCTCCGAGCCCATCTCCTGCAAAAACAGCTGGAACTGACCTCGCGCCCGAATGAAGTTCACTGCTTTCATGACTGTGGTCACTATGTCATCCATCCCCAGCACCTTCCCACACAAAGCTTCTTGATGGATAATGCAATGATACGTTATCAGAGGCGTGTGACAGTTCATTTTTTGCATTTTCATTAGTCCAACCAAGCCCATTTTTCCTCCACACATTGCCGGTGCACCGTCTGTAGTTAATCCCACCAAGTTTTCCCAGGGCAATGCTATTTTACTTACAGACTTCTCCACCGCATCAAAAATGTCCTGTCCCGTCGTGGTCCCATGCATTGCAGCTAAATCCAACAGTTCCTCAGTGACAGAGAGATCCAACTTCACGCCTCTAATAAAAATTGATAACTGCGCTGTATCCGTGTTATCTGTGCTTTCATCAACAGCTAATGAAAAAGCTGTGTAGCTGCGTGTCTCCTCGCCCAGCTGTGTTGCAAGATTTTCTGCTAGTTCCTTAACTTGGTCCGCGATGGTGTTTCTTGATAAACTGACATTTGAAGTCTGTAACTGGTCGGGACACACCTGCTCACAGACCTTCAGCATGCACTGCTTCAAAAACGCTCCTTCTGAAAAAGACTTGGAAGCGTGGGCGATTTCTTCAGCCACAATAAAGCTAGCTTTCACGGCCGCATTGTTTTTGGCTGTGGATTTCGTGAACACACTCTGCTGCAACCGCAGTTTGCCTTTTAATTCTTGGGCAATTTGTTGCTTTTCTTGAAGGCTAGCTTTGGCGTACTTGGCTCCGTGTTTGGTGTCAAAATGCCGCCGCAGATTGTACTCTTTGACAACCGACACCGCCTCGTAACACAAAAGACATACCGGTCTTTCTCCTTGAAGCACAAACAAGTATTCGCCTTCCCATCTTTCTTGAAACAGTCTTCCGTCTGCATCAACTTTTCTCTTCCTGGACATTTTGGGATCATTATTTATTTCTGAATTCCACTCATTAGCATTGATGTGGAAACACTGCCGTGTAGTGGCGGTGAGCCGTCACTTCGCGGGTATCATAGTCGACAGGAATTGTGGGAAATGTAGTTTTGGTCAAAGCACTCTTTTGACCTATTTATTTTTAGACACTCAGACCTTTTAAGCTCTCGCGGGCCTTGAGTTTGACACATATGTCTTACAGGATAAGTAGGTTAGACATGGATGGAGAACTCGCATCAGACAAACGAGTTTTGGGCCAAATGGAAAATCTGAGTGGTTTTGTTGTGTTGGACGTGCACTGATTCATACACTGAGTTAGTTTAATTCCATGGAAGAGTAAGAGATTTACTGTTGTTGTTCTGGAATTGTCCATAGCTTCAGTGTTAGGCGGATAGAGCTGGAAAAGGGACAGATCTGTCATCATGCTCCAGGCCCTCTTTTCCTGTTCAGATGTGGAATTTTATTAGAGCCACAAGGAAACAGCCTGTCAGTGGATCTGGCTTCCGTAACTTGATGCCCGTCTGGCTGAAAGGGGATTTCGTGGCAGAACAGTTCACAGAACTGTTCGGAGCTGGGAGATTGAAAATAAGAATGTGCTGTTGGAATTTTACTTGAAGGAAATGGAATCCACCTAAAAGTACAAAGAGGGCTTTAGTCCGTCTCTCAGTTAGCCTGGTTTTAGTCTGGAACCTCTCAGTTCATTTTCAATGACTATGCTAAGCTAACCGGTTCCTCATGGTAGCTTCATATTTACACAAGACGTGAGAGTTTTATCAATCTTCTCATCAAACTCTCCGTAAGTTGAAGTACTCCTTTTAAGGGTTATAACTATTGTTTATGTTTTGTTTATATTGATAGCAGATATTGCTATTGTCCTCAAAAAGACAGTATGGCTAAAACTTTAGTGTGCCCCACTCTAAGCCTTCACATTATAATTGTTAGTTGAACCATGCAACTTTCACCTTAGTGTTGGAAAGAAGAGCATGATGCAATAAAAATGTCCAGTGTGTGTGAGGCAGTCAGGATCTGTGCATGTGCACACCTGTCTGTCTGTGTTTGTTGCCTGCCTGTCTGTCTGATGAGGGAATGGAAAAAATGGGAAGATGAAACAAAAACATAGGGATGGAAAAAATGCAAGGTTGAGCGTGCTCTCTCTCTGTGTCTCTCTCTCACCCTCACACACAGCGGCCACAGAGGGGTGAGGTTGAGGTCTGGAGATGATTAGCACCTACACACACATACTCACACGGTAATGTTTAACGTCAACAAACAACACTTGCATGAGAGCATCAGCTTCACTGTCGGGAGGCTCACCAACATTACACCACTTTATTTTCCACACGCACACACAGGACAGAGCTATTAGTCATTTCAGCGTGCATTAACACCTGCATTCAGTGGGCCACAGTAATCATGTACAGTATGTTGACATGTTAGTCTAATAGTTTATGATGGGCATGTTCCAACCGGACCAGCAGCCAGATGTTTTTTACTGTCACCTCACAGCCAGAAGGTCCTGGGGTCAAACCCTGCGAAGACCCTTTGTGTTTGAGTTTGTCTGCATGGGTTTCCTCCACTTACTCCAGTTTCCTCCCAGTATCCAAACAGATGTAGCAGCAGGTGAATGGGTTTTCTGCAGGTGTAAATTTGACTGTACCTGCGTTTTATCAGGCCGTCAGACCCAAAAACTGCCCTGCAGTAAAAAACACAAGGGGTCACTTTGGTGTGGGTGTGTTGCTTCAGGTTCTGCATCTCATTTGAATGATTAGATGTGTTAGAAACCACATGATATCTTGTAGTGGGCAAACAGTTTACAGGCAGGTATCAAAGAACAAAGTCAAATGCTTTAGTGTTTGCTATTTATTGCATGCTCAATGTTCCACCACAAAAACGAGCGTAAAAGCTTTTTGTGGTGACGAGTACATGTTATCAATTCAGCAGGAAGAAGAATGCGCTGTTTTGTATGTTAGTGTTGAAAATAAAAGCTCTACATTTTAAATGTGGGATTTTGTAGAGGGCTAAATGCAACAAAACAGAACTGTGCTTTGTCCCAACTGTGTCGACTGCTTCTTCCCAACCAAGAAGTGTTTGAGTACTCATACACTCACGCACACACACACACACACACACACACACACACACACACACACACACACACACACACACACACAGGTGCAAATGTTTGTGAATTGGCTGCACAGCCTGGTCTTGTTTTTCCAACTGCCGGCTGCACACACACTCACACACTTCCCTTCCACTTCAAGCTCTCTGCTATTTATACCTCATAAAAGCATGTTATCCAACTGCATACTTTCCATGAGCACCACCTCTCTCCCACCTCTTGCTGTTTATCCCTTCATCCTTCCATCCTGCATTCTTCACCAGTTATGTCTCTCTTTCTCTTTCCACCATCTCCTATCTCCCCTCTTTGTCTGTCAGCTGTCCTCTATCTCTCCCTTTGTCTGCCTCTGTCTGTCTCTCTCGGCTTCATCACGCGTTTTCCACGTCTTGCTCCATGCACTCGGGGGTCAGCTGATACGTCTTTGGTGTGTGTGTGTGTGTGTGTGTGTGTGTGTGAAATCAAGATGAAAGGCTCATTGTCACATATTTTCCATTCAACAAAGGAGTTTTGTCTGAGTTCAAATGCAACAGAAAGCAGATTAATGCGTCAGTTTGCTCAGTGGTTGTGTCATTTTCCAGTATCTCTCGATCACTCTCTCTCTGGCACACACACACATTGCCCTTCTTTCTGTCTGATCAGTCAGCATTGGCTAGTATCGGTCAGTAGAGGGATAGGAAGAAAAAAAATAAAGAGAGGCTGTCCCTCCCTCTTCCACAGCCAATTGGCTTGCAGTGAATGAACGAATGAATGAGACCAGGATGAGGAAAGGGAGGGGATTGTGGGTAATGCGTCATCGGCTGGCAGGGGCTCATTTAAGCAGCTGTGGAGCAGTAGGAGAGAGAGAGGGGAGATAGAGTGAGCTTAGAGGAGGCTGAATGACATTTTCAGCTCTCCACACCCAAATCTCTGGAAAATTCCTTCAGTTTGCAGGCTGCTGCAGAGCCAGCTAGCTGAGGCCCCCGAGGCAGGAAAGAAAAGGCTACATTTAACCGGACAGATTGCTGAAGAAGCCAAACGCTGAACGTTGGATTTTGTGTTTCAGTTGCAGTGTGCGGCAGGAGATCCAGACTAGATAACCTTGGAATGTGGGTTAGGAGGCTATGTGTTGACCAACAACTAGCATAGTGTTTATTAAACATTGTGGACTGGTTCAGTGTGAAGACAAAAGAAGAGAAACTACCGCTTCACTGCGACAAAAGAAGATCCACGTTAAAAAGGCGGTGCTGGATAAAAACTGACCTGTTTCCTGTTAAGGAGCATCTATTACTTCCTTCTCCTCTGTCACCCTGGGGAAGGCAACGCTCCTCCGATCTCCCCGATTTCCCCCTTCCTCTTCATCACCGTCATCCTCGCCGCCGTTGAAGACTGTGTCAGCGTCCCGTTGCACCCTGACCTCAGGTACCAGGTGGAAAAGGTTTCGGCTCCCCGGATCGCCCGTCATGCACATCAAGACCACCAAGTGTAACCGCTTCTGCCTGGTCGCCTCAGTGACCAACCAGGAAGTGTTCACCCGTCCTGAGGCACAGGTAACAGGGCGGTCTGCTTCTATTGCTCCTTTTGCAAAGGTGCATTTATTTTCTGAAAACTGCAACAAATAGTGTTATTTTTGGATTGAGGCCATCAGTCTTTACTAGTTTTTGTCAGCATTAACAAGGGCTACAGCTAACTATTTTCATTACCGATTAATCTATCATTTTATTTTTGTAATTAAGCTGGCACTCCACTGATTTGACACACAACGGACAGTTTACTCATGGTGAGGAGCATAGCCTGTGGAAACAGTATCATGTCTTCTAAATTTTGAGAAAATAACCATGATGATGTTATAGTCTCGGCTTGGAGACTACAATTTTACAACAAGGAACCTGCCCTATGAACTGGGGGCATGGAGTTTGAAAGATGTGGGCAGGGGGAGGGTTTAACTAAAAGATGCTAATCAGTTTGTAGGATCCAGCTTGACCCATAGGGACTAAAAGTCAGGATATCTAAGCCTCTGATGCCTCGCTTCTGATCATTCTTTTTTGTTTTGTTTCTAGTTAGTCAGTAAATAGCTATTCATCAATCAGACCTTTTGGAGTAAGTGTTAGTAAATTGTAGATCCATTAAGTTTCTCTTCCTTTTAAGAAGTGAAAAAACATTTTTTCAACTCTCACAGATCTGTCTATACCTCAATTTGTCTGGATTGATTTTATTTGCAATCGTACCACCTCTAAAATTTGCTTTGCGTTCAGTCTGACTACACCTTTACTTGACTAATAATCTATATGAAACAAGCTGTGATATTTTTACACTTTGATGGAACAAGGCATGTGGGTTCCCCTTTGTTTCCAGTTTCTGTGCTAACAGAGTCTGAAATGACATTCTCATCTGATGTTTCCCAAAATGTTCCTTTTTAATTGTATTATATATTTTTAACTAGTTTGTTGAGACATGAAGTGAAGAGAAACCAGCAGTTAACTAAGGCGGGGAGTCGTTCCTGTGGCTGGGCTCTGCAGACATGATCATTATGTGGGGAACCTTGCACTCCAGCACTGTTACAGCTATCTGCTGGGGTCATTTAGTCTTGTGTACACACTGACCAAACAAGCCTCAGATTGAGAAGACTTGAGTGGTCTGTTTTGGGCTGCTTTTGATGGATGGTTTCTACAACGGCAACCGTTTCATTAAACAACTGAGTGTGTGTGAGTAGCTGCTGCTTCAAGGTGTGGGTGTAATTAGTTGCATCCATAATTTCAGATGTGCTGCCATCTGAAGTGTGTCTATATTAATGGACTTCTGTCTGTTTGTGTGTATCTCCTCTTGGAAATGATAGCCAAGGTCAGCCGTCTAGTCCATTTTTCTATTAATTAGCTTCTGTAACAATAATTGGTCATCTAAAATCGAGGCCATAGCTCTCCCTCTCTGACGTAAGACACACACACAGTCAGACACACACACACAGGCTGCAGGCTCTCTCTGGCGAAGAGGGGGCACTGATATAGTGTCTGGTTATACAGGCTATTTTTATACATTTTATTCATAGCGACTTCAAGTCTCTGAACTGTATTCATGGCTGCCTCTGGCTCACAGTGTTTAGTATTTTTAGATAAGAAGAGCTGAAGGGAACAAATTGAATGGAACTGGAGGAGAAGGTGCAGAAGCTGGTCTCCTTTTCCTCAGTCTCCTCCCCCTGTTCTCATCCCTCTCCCTCTGTCTTTCCAGGCCAGTTTTGAGGCCTTGTTCCGTTCATTCGACCCGGAGGTGCAGTTCCAGTACTTCAAATCTTTCCGGCGGGTCAGGATCAGTTTCAGTGATGCTCTGGCTGCAGCTGAGGCGAGACTCCGACTCCACAAGACTGACTTCAACGGCAAAGAGATGAGACTGTACTTCGCCCAGGTAATGCCTTTGAAATTCATCTTTTTCCACTTGCTGCATTGACCAAAACAAAAGCCAAGTCAGACATTTGAATCTGTCTAGGCCTTTGCTGTTTTTTGTACAAGGTTTTCAGAGTCATCTCTGGCTGCCATTTTAAAGTGTTTGATTGAAAAAACGAAATAAATAATCACATGAATAGATAATGTGAAATATACTGTATCAATTAACCAATCATTTCTGAAATAACTCAATGCATTATTATGACATGTTATTTCATTCTACATATTTTTGTAGACAACATTACTGCAACATGCCCCTTTTCAAAAATCTGTTTGTATTTGATAATGCCACTTTTCATGACAGTGGAGCTAGGCTAGGTTGTGAGTTTGGATGATGTTAACAACAACAATTACCCAGTTAATTCACAATTCTTCTCAGCAGAGTTTTGATTGTAAGGGGGCTGTAATTGGCTGAAAGTTGAGGGAGTGCATGAGTGGTGACAGCATCGCTGACATTAAATAAAATCAGACTTTGGAAAAGGGGCAGCTCGAAATAAAAATGTAAATATATAAAATGAACTCCAATAAATCTGTTATTACAGAAATATGTGAAAAAATAACATGTCATAATGTAGGTTTTTGAATGCTTCCACACCAATAATGAATTTCAATAGATTCCTAAATTATTTCAAGAATGATTCATCTGTTCATTTACTCAACTGACTAATTTTATTATTTTTTGTCTTTTTATGTATTTAATGTTGAACATTTGGGGCTCTATAGTTTTGAGCGACCTACATTGTTGTTTAGTGTATTTTCAGTCAAACTGCCAGCAAGACTCACATCTGCCCTTTTGTCTGCAGTCTGTCCACATAGGGAGTCCTCGGCTGGAGCCCCCCAAGCCAGAGAAGCAGTTCCTGATCTCACCCCCTGCCTCCCCTCCAGTCGGCTGGGAACAGTCTCAAGATGCCACGCCAGTCGTCAACTACGACCTGCTGTGTGCCATCTCAAAGTTAGGACCAGGTATATTAAACAGTATAACGGAGTTCTCTTTGATCACACAACATCCTCAAATTTCAAAAGCTGTACTACATATGTCTGTCTGTAGGTCTGATCAGGATGTACTACATCTGTCTCTGTGTAGGTCTGATCATGTCAAGCATAGAGAGTACAGCCTGCAAGTCATACAGCTGTCAGTTACAGTCAAAACTGCAATGAACAGTAAGAAGAGTCAGCATGCTGCCAGGACTTTCTTGAATAGAGCATGGTTAACAGATTACTCCACTTCGTCTCAGTCTTATCTCCATTTCTTTAATGATGGGATTATTGACCAAAACATGGTGCAAAATCCATCAGCGCTTGCTCTATTTTCAAGGCAACCTGTCCAGACCACCCAAGATTGGTGTACATTCTGTATTATGTTGGCACACAACATTAGCATGCTGAAATAGTAGTCATTCAGACCTAGCTGTAGCTGTGCGTCATGGGATGTAGGGGAGCACATGTCTGAACATAATGTCCTCATCACATACAGGCAATGATAAAGGTTGGCATAACATCCACAGTAAAAGGATTGTTTCTTTCATTTCATGAGAAACTTTGGTGAGAGGAACACAAGGTCAGTTATATTGATAATTGGTATAATTTTGGTATAGTAACAGCTTAACACTTTCTAGAGCTAGAGTAAAAGGGTCTAACAATATTACGTTTAGGTTGGACATAGAAGTTGGAGGGAGACTTACTACTAGAAATGTTCTTCAGAATGGTCCTTTGACTTATGAGTCAAATCATTTTTAGCAAAAAGTAGGGCTCTGGAGCTTTGTTTAAAGAAAGTAAGTGACTTAATTCTAGAGTTTTAATAGTGTTAAAGGGGGTGGAGTGATCTGTGAAGCCTTGCTGGTGGTACGTTCACATGCTGAAGTGAAGGTATGAAGACTTTGTTCAGCTGCCACATAGCCAGTGGCGGCTGGTGGAAAATGTTCTAGGTAGGACTGTGCCACATCTACTAAACTACTTACGTACTTAAATATTTAAAAATGATTTTATTCCAATATGAAATAAAGCAGTATATGACACATTATTGTGGTCACCCACACAGGTGAATTCAGTATAATATAAACCATGTAATAGAAAATATTAAGTAGTATAAGATAAGTAAACATGAAGTGCAATTCGGAATAAAGTTATTAAGACTTGAATAAGCATGGGAGTCGAGGGCTCTGAGGTGTAGAGTGTCCGTCCTGGCAATTTTGTAATCCTACTCTGACAACGAGGAATGAGACAAACATCTCTTGCAGTATTGTCACACTTTTAATGCTCAGAGCATGGTGCACAAGGCAAATGTTAGTTTGTAATGTGCACACAGATGAGAAGCTGTTCATCCCCTTCATACGTTGGCTCTGTCCTCCCAGCTGTGGTGTTACCCTCCTACATTTCATCAGCCCTGGTTCTCATGACATAACATCCCTCATCAGAAGTCTCTGCCTGTATGTGGTCTCACTTTAAGTCTTAACACCTGACCAGTTGTTAAGGTTACATTGTTTGAGATTCTGCATGATCAAACATAATGTAAATTAACATGATTACATGTGCAGTGAAGGTATTCAAACGTGTGTAATTTCTATTACAAAGAGATAGTAAACTCCAGCAAACTTCTGCTTCAAAACTCTTTCACCTCACTCAAAATGCACCATCTGGTGGCGGAAGCCACACATCCACAAACATTAATTAACTGCATAAAATACTAAATTATGAACACTGGATCCTTGAAAACATCTTGTAATATAAACATGGCCTACATAGAAATTAATTAAATTGAATTATACCATATAACCAATACAAAACAGATTAACAGAAGGAAATTCCCCAAATAATAAACATAAACAATCTTGTAAATATCAATTGACCTTTCACACATGGAATTATTTGAGATTTGTTTTACACTGTGCACATGCATAAATAACTATGCATAAAAACACCACACTGGGGCTGAACATGAACAAAGGTGCACTACCAGTCAAAGTTTGAGTACATCTGCTTATGCTCCCCTCATTACAGTAGCCCGTCGAAAGTCTGAGCGATAAGTTGGCCTTTTGTCCATTTGGGAGTGTGGTCGAAAAACTTCTCTTGGATGTTACTGTTGGCGTCGAGGTATGGCAGTGGGTGGAAATGTCAGTCATCTCGTCTGCTTGAATGGCGATAAAATCAGTGCTCTTTACTTCCTCCTGAATGTAATCCTTTAGCACTGACAGCATGCAGTCCAACAGCTCGTTTCGTATTGTTTTTGACATCATCATGCCCACACAAGGCCAACTCAAAAGTCCCACAATCAAATATGTCTTTATCCACCTCCTCTTTGTGTTTTCTTACTGTAGTTCTGTGTCCGTCGCCAGCTGTGTAGCGATGCTCACTCTGCCTAACATGGTTAGCTTGACAGAATTATTTATGTGTGCCCTGGTGTCCTCGTGCTTCCTTACTTTCAGGAAGACAGGTGCTTCAAATCCTCACTCCCATAGCTGTTCATGCTGGATCTGTCCTTGTTGTTTTAAAAAGCAAGCACGGAAAGCCAAATAAGACATTAGCATGACTGCATCCAACTAGCCAGGCCTTTCTGGTGTACCAGCTACAAGAGAAGCCTTGCACGCACTGCTTTCCTTTTTCAAGCCTGCTGTCTGAATACGAGGTCAGATTACAAATAATTATCATACGTGAATGTAATTTTCATAGACCATCACCTGACATCACAGAGGTAGATAAGCACATTCTTCTACGCTGAACTCAGATGTGTGCGATCATTGGATTATCAGGGCCCACATACTAAAAGTAGCTGGCAAAGAAGTAACTCTGTAAAGTAGTGATGCTTTCTTAAGAAAAAAACAGCACATATGATGAGGAGCTCCACAGCCATCTTTTTAATGTTGAGGGAAGACCTTGTATCTTTTTAATCAGTCATTGCCCTCTTGTGTCTCTTGCCTTGAGAGTGTACCGCAGTCATCAAACCTGTGGAGTTTCTGTTCTTCTCTTGTCTTCTGTAATCTCTTCACTTCATACATACATACTGTCCCACATCTGAAAAGCTGCAGCATTGTGACTATGCTTTCTTCTATGTGTGATTCCCAGGGGACAAGTACGAGCTCCACACTGCCACGCCCACCACCCCCAGCGTGGTCGTCCATGTCTGCGAGGACGAGCGCGACGACAGCTCGGCCCCTGACGACAGTGACCAAGACGACAAGCCCCGCCCCCCGCGACCGAAGATCATCCAGACGCGACGTCCCGACTACACACCCGGAGTCGAGCAGTGAGCGTCAGTGTGACGGCTGTAACGTTTCATCCTGAAGCGATTGTTCAAGAGCTGAAAACGCTCTCAGAGCTTTGAAGAAGATTTGGGGACTTTGGGAAGGTGCCTGAGGGTGCTGCGATGCCCTGTAGATGAGCATTTCATAAGACAGAGAGAGAAAACATAGTGTCCAATGCTGCATTCATGTCCCATGGGAAAGACAGGAGATATGAACATCCTAGTGAAAAATACTGCTCAGTTTAGCCATCAGATGCTATTTACTGTGTGTGAATTGGAGATTGTCTGGAGATTGAACTGAAGGAAATATTAGTTTTGAAGTGTAGGAAATAATGTAGACTAATGTTTTGGTCATTGTACTTAAGTACAGTGGCAGAAGACTTTGCTGGATGTTTGATTTGTGGTGATATTTTTGCAACAAAAAAAAAATAAACCTGAAATGTACTATGACTAAGTGTGTGTGTTTGTGAGAGGAAGCCAGTCAGGTGCAAATAAAGACGGTGAAAGACCACCAAAGATATTTGGATGTTGGTTATTCCCACATGACATGAATGCAGCATCATTCTGACAGGTCGTGTTTTGTTTTCCTCACGTAACTGACAGACTGAGGAGGGAAACGACTTTTGAATGGGTTTATGTCAAACATAACTTCCCCACTGTTGATTTCTGCTAGGATGCTGCATAAGTATGTCAGTCCGCTGTAGAGTTTACACACTGCTGGCATGTGCTTTTTCACATCTCCCTCGCCTGCGTGGTCATTACCGAAGAGGTCATGTTGGTGCTGCCGCTCCCCATTACTCCTCACTGCTGTTTGACCTTTGCAGCTGTTCTGTGGTGGACATGTATTCAAGTCAAAGCTCGCCTTCCTCACATTTTACAGGCAAGCCCCTGCTGTGTAGTGCTTATATTGAAACACCCACAGTGTTGTTCCTGTAATGACTTCTAACCGTGTTGTTTGAGGATTATTTCAGTTTTGGTGCTCTGTCTGTCTGTGTTTTTGTTGTAGTGTTGCAAAGAACTGTTGCTATTTGACATTTAATGGAGCTAAATTACTCTTTGCTCGCTTTACAAGGCGTTTTATTTTTGAATGTAGACCACGCGCACACCCAGCCCTGGTTATTCTGAGGACCATGGTATCTTGTCAGTAAAAAAGACTAAACAAAACAGGGCTAACCTTTTTTAGGTAATTATTGCGCTGAATAGTATTCCAAAAGCAAAGTCTGCAAATTGTGGGAAAATACAACTGAAGCACTGTTATTCAACTTATGACTCAGGGCCCAATGCACTTGCTGGCCTCTTCTGGTGGGTCCCCATTTGATAAGAGTGCTTGTATGTTTTAAGGAGAGGAGATTAGTGTGTTGCCCATAGTTCATGTCTTATTGTATTCACACAGGCTGTTGGGAAATGTGTATGTGGAGTGTGTGAGTCTATTTCTGTTCGGACCGGTGTGTTAACTGTTGCTTCCCCATTAGCATTGGAGGTGTCTGCTTTTATTAGTGTTACATTACAGTTACATCAGAGGTTAGAGTAGACCGCATTAGACCACAGACCACCATATGACATGATGTTTAAGTTTTATCAAATGGTGTAGAAACTAACATGTTGCAGCTAGTTTCTTTAAATACTTGAGTGAAAACACCTCTGAAGGTTTCACAGATGTGTGTGTCTGGTGATAAATGTGTTTGTCATTGCAATTAGCTTTTCTGGACTTACTACTGTATTCTTCCCATCTGTTTCTTTATTAGTTTCAAGCTAAATCTTAATAATATCTCACACAACACTCTATTGTCACCTCAACAAAAGAAGAGTGTAAAATGGAAAGACCAGTCCCCTAATGTTCAGTTATATTTTAGTCGACAAAAATCAGTTTCTTTGGTGGAAAAAACGAGGCTGGTTTGCCAACCGGGAAAGCGCGTAACTGCCCCGGAGCCCTAGACACACAGTGCCCCCCAAGGCTCCAGGTTCACTGTGTGTTAACTGGTCTGTGTTTGTGCACCACTAAAGCACATTATAAACAGAAATGATTGAACTTTCTGCATTATTGCATAATCCTGAGGCCCTGAATTGTATATTTCAATTATTTCAATGTATATTGTGCTTATATGGTGCATTTCACTACATTCTAAAATTGTTCTTAGTACATCCAAAATGCACAGAGAGGAGGACAAGCAGGGTTTCCTTAGGGGACCCTATTTGGGTTGTTTCGGCCCTGCACAAATAAATAAATGCTGCTGACAGGGAAGATCATCTCACATCACAAATCATCATACTTGTGTTGATCACTTGTAGAGTTTGGAAAATTTTTCGAAGAGGCTCTGATATTTCCTGCTAGTTCAACAAATGATGAAACTGTCAGCATAGTTCATAGAAACAGTCAAAAAAGTGTAAAATAGTTTCTTGTGGGAAATAAAACTGGACCTGCAGGCCTGTTATTTTATAGTACCACACCCTCGAACAAGTTCCTCACTACAACGTGGTTCATGTACATACATTAATAGAGATAGTGAGAAAGTGACGGTCAGTCAGGTGTGTACAACGACCAGAAAACCCTGATGGTCCAGCACACTGTTCAAGACTGGAACTAGTCTGTCTTCAGTTGACCACTTTCATGACATGAATGAGAACACACTTTGCATGTGTATTAAAATGGTTCTTTTCTTTTTCTGTGGCCAGTATTGTCTCATGTCTTGGCTTGAAGAAGCTGTGTTTTTGTGGTAACAACTTCTAATGGATCAGATTAAAATGCCACTTGAAACTGAAAATGAGTTGAAAATGAAATAAAAGCATCATCAAACTGGTACGCAGTAGATTAACAGATACATCTTGTAGAATTATTTCTAGTCATTATCAGTTGTTTTACTTGTGAAGCTTAAAACAATGTTTGTGTCAAGTTTTTCCTCTTCATTCAGGGCGAGGGGATGTTTGCTTGTGGAAGCAGCACTGTGAAGCACATGACGCACTGCCAGCCAGTCAGACGGCTCATCTTTCCCACATTAGAGGATTGGAGGTTGCATAAGGCTGTTAGTTTAGCTACTTTTTTACTACTGGTATTTTAAGTTCATTTATCTTGAAAACAAGTCATTTAACGTTATTGAATTACCATTAAATAAAGATTTGACCATCTAAGTTCATGTGTCTCTGCGGTTTGTTCAGTTAAAAGTGTTGTCAAGTATCAAAATGTGATCTGTGTGTCTTTATATATTCACTTTCAATTTCCAAACAAGACCAACAGGCGTGCATCAGCTTACAGCCAGTGGTTTTCCCTCAGAGTATGTCACTGGGTGCAGGTGTTAAATGAGCAACAGTATGATGTTTGAAGTCTTGACTCAAGTTGGACCACATGTTGTGGCCTTCAGCAGCAGATGTAGTTTGCCCAGTTACCATGGAGATAGTTCCGAAAGAGATCGAAGAGGATTGGTTCGCCATCTGCTGATGAAGACCCCAACATGATGCTGAAAGTTCAGGAAGAAAGTGGACCTTGGGTAAATAACTGTTTATAAAAAGTACCATTTCCACCATCAAGAATGAACCTTCAAGCTCAACAGTATCATGGTCTTATAAAATATAAAACTTACACAGATTGTCAACATGGAATGTATTTAATTTCATTTAAATTGTTAAAACCCTTTTTATAATACATATTTGGATGAGAAGTTTGTAAGAAGCAAAGATTTCTAGAAATCCACTACATTTTATTGCATTTTTCATTGCTATGAGCAGCACCCTCCGCTGTCTGGCGAGAGAAGTGAAAAAGTTTACAGCACCTGGTATTCCCAGGTGGTCTCCCATCCAAGTCAGCCAATTTGGACAATGTTGGCATTGACATTTTCAAAATTCAAAATGGCAGTTTTTACAAGAAGTAGCCAGTGGGTTTTATATCTGCAGATGGTAAACCTATTTCTCACAGCTCTGTGATAACAGATCTTCTCCATGCTGTAACATTACCTGCTAACATTGCCTTGTTCATCAAGCACTGAGGAGGCGAGAAGTCTAGCTTTTGCAGACGCAGTGGCCAAATATGCTGCTGTCATCACTCTCATCCTCCTTGCCTTTATGCCATTATTTAGAACATACTATTGATCTTAAAGTACTGCAGTCTCAAGCACAAAAGACAGATATTGAATACTGGCATTCTAAAGGTGTTCTTAACCCTTCAGAAGAGGACTATGTCGTTGCTCAGAAGGCCTTCCTCAGTGTATTTGGCCTATTCTTGTCCGCCATTTTCATGGTGTTTCTCACGTCGGGCTTATAAAACAGCATTTTTGTATTCCAAAGGTTTTAGCAACAGTAAAGCTTACCTTGACAGCATGTCTAACCTGTGCGAGAGTAAGTGTAACAAAACAGCCAGTGTCACATGACTCTCTACCACCACCTAATGGTCCATTTTAGAATCTGCAAATTGATTTGACACATGCCTCAAAGAGGGCAGTTTAAATACTTGTTAGTTATGCATAAGCGAAGCTTTTCCATAGTCAACAGAGAAAAGTCTAAAACAGTGGCAAAAATTCTGGCTAAATTAATTATTCCAAGATATGGAATACCAATCATGGCAAATTGTGATAAAGGAACTCAATCAGTCTCGTTGATTGGACATTTCACGGTCCCTACCATCCTCACTCATCTGGCATAGTGGAGAGGATGAACAGGAGTATTAAAGAAAAGCTGACTAAAGCCATGATGAATACAAGTCAATCTTCTGTAGAAATGATACCTGGTTCTGGTCAAATCCCTGAATCCTGAATGAAGCTTGGAGACGCAGCCTATAGTCTACCAACCAAGGCCATGGCAGGAACCAGGACTTCACTACTGACTGAGGCCCAACCACTGTGGATCCATGCAACCCGCCTGAAGAGGACACCAGAACGTCACAAACATCAGTCTCCAACTCAACTGATGAAGACACTGGGTGAATCACCCATTCCAACAAGTCTTGGTGTAGGACACCGTGTAACAACTGTGTTTAGCGAAGTGTACTGATCACAGACACGACTCCCAAGAAAACAAACTATATACAGAGTGCTTGTCCAGGGCAGGTTTTATTTATAGGAGAAGATAAACATATAGCTCATAATGCCTCATGCCAAGGTTTAATGTTGAAAAGATTGATTATCACCTACATTGTAAATATACTATCCTTAATCATAGGGGACACTTTATTTGGACAAATATAATCACATGTAAGAAGTTGTTACTGTGTTATTGGGAAATGATTATCCTCATTCTGGGTAAAGGAAACATGGTCCAACCATGGAATGGCTTTAGTTTATCCTTGCAGGATAATAGAGGTGCTTCTTTCTTATCTGGTCTCCTGAGTCTCTTGTGTCCCCTCCAGCCTTGTGTGAGTTGTGTGCTTCTGATTATAAATATTCTGTGTGATTCATTAAACTTGGAACGTTCTGACTGGACACTGCTTCTTATCACTCTGTTCTCCAAGCTCGTCACTATTCTTTCCCATTCTTATATTATTGAATTGATCAAATTTAAAAAATAAAAATAAAACAAAACACTCAATCTCGGAAGCCAAGTTAGTATTGGGATGGGAGACCGCCTGGGAATACCCGGTGCTGTAAACCTTTTCTGTAAGCTATGGCTAACTTTTTGGTCAATAAAGACATATCACTTTGAATGTCAAGTATGGCATAAATAAGCTTTTTTCATACCTGAATTTCTGATAGAAGAAACGCAATACTGGCACAATCACAGAGGTGTTAGAAGATGGCTCCTCAGTCTCCAGACAGACAGACAATGCATTAGCAGTGTAGGCTATGTTTAATGTCTTGACAGAGTGTATATGGTGGCTTTGGTCTTCGACTGCAGCCACTGGATTTAGTCTTCATCTCTTAAGATAGTGTTTCTCTGTCAGTGACTGATGAGCAAAAAAAGTAGCTCATAGGATTACAGGTGATCTCTGCTTCCATTAACATTTAACATTCCAATTTGGAAATTCTTGCTTGTCAGGTAACATTTAAACCAGTTTCTGATTTTCTTCACAATCATTCAAAATGTCAGGACCTTAAACATGAGGCATGGCTTACTGACACGCATGTCTGAATCCCTCAGCATCCTGGATCATGGCTGGATCTTTGGCCAGTTTGCCACTTTTTCTCTGAATGCTCTGTGTATAACGAAGCCTGTAGTTGAGGACTGTGTGGGGGAAAGGAGGATCTAAATACAAATCTCTTCAACATCATTCTGGCGTTTGCTAGTAAAAGATTAAAAAAACAAAAAACACACCCGATCTCTTGAAGCGGCACAACCTTAACAAAAAGGCCCTTTATAGATGTCGATCATCACATTAATAGATGTGATGATGATGATCTATAAAGGGCTTTTATATACACATCCTTGTGCGTATCTGTCCATAGGGACATGAACAAATGTGTAAGTTGTGATACAATTTCCCCACATGATTGATAAAGACTGTCTGTTACAGCGGTACTGTACTTGAGTGCAGGTTTGTACTCCAGTTAAATTCAAATTAATCAAATTCATTTAAATTTTATGCTACTTTATATGCCATATGCTGTGATGTCACAGCATCTTTAAAAGGCAGCTTGTAGGTGTTGCTTACAGCCATACCACCCTGAGCCCGTCCAATCTCAGAAGCTAAGCAGGGTCGGGCCAGGTTAGTACTTGGAGACCTCCTGGGAATACCGGATGCTGAAAGCTTTTTCGCTTCTTTTGCAGAAACGGCAGAGGGCATGTCTGAATTCAAGACTGATTTGTCTGTATGTGTGTCAATCAATCAATGTGGCTGGCTGTTGCTAGGCTATGAATTATAGGCAAGCATTATAGGTCCTTTTGGCTTTTCTAAAGAGCTCAAAGAGACCATATTTAACATATGGCTGTAAAGATTCTGAGAAAGAGGAATATAATGAGGCACCTAAAACCAGCCACCCTCCAGCTTTGCGTGTGGCCTTTGTTTTATTGAGGCACTAGGTGGAGTAGTGATGGTAAGACATCCTCATCAAGTTCATCAAGGGTCCACTAAAACCACTAAACTAAAACCCATCCAGGCAGCATGCTCTGGTCATCGACTCAACTCCCTTATAGAGATTTAAAGGTCCCATGCTATGCTCATTTTAGCTCTATATTTTTGTTTCTAGGATTCCACTAGACTAACTTTGCATGATTCACATTTCAAAAAAGTCCTCATCTATCTTATACTGGCCCTTTATGCAGCCCCTCAATTCACCGTCTGTCTGAAACAAGCCATTTTAGACAAACTGAGCAACCTCCAAAAACTTGAAAAGTAGTCCTGAGCAGAGGAGTCAAATAACAGAGACAGACAGGTGGATGAGCGTCCCTGTACTTGGTGGCCGTGCTGTGCCTGGAGCAGATGACCTGCTGGGGGGCGTGGCTGAATGCGCTGACTGTATAGTTGTGACATCACAACCTTATGGAAGTCCTGACGGCTCGTTTAAAGGCACTGTGTCTGAATACGGACTGTGTGGCATTTCTCCGTGGTCTGAGCATTTTTGATACTTTCACAGTGTTTATATAGCACCTAGACCTGCATTATATTTTTAAAAATCTCACTTTCTACAATATGGGACCTTTAAGAGACATGTTTTAGCTTGAATTATGCTTCTTTAAAGATACGTCTCTGTGAATTTACAAAGAAGGGTGAGGATTGAGAGGAAAATTAGAATAGATATGAGTATACAAATTAATACTAGCAAGACAAAGTGAAAAAAGAATAACTATAATCATAAGAGTTCAGTCAGTAATGCCAATGAACACAAACAGATACCAGAGATAGCTACAATAACCCTATAGCGGAGGCGAACAGTAGCCCACTTTTTGGTTAAAAGTTTGTATGTGCTCTTTTCCCCATGGAACATGAATGCATCATCAGTGAGCGTCCCTGAGGATTCACATGTGGTGGAACTCCAGCACTGGCCTTGTGCCTTCTAACATTTCAGAAAACTGATATGATCTACATACATATGACACATAACCTCCCTCACTCCTATACTGTATATACAGTATATATATATATATATATATATATATATACGGCTGTATTTTCTGTATGCTGTATTAAAACTGATAGAGGTCATATTGCAACACTGTAAACTGCATTTGTCCAAAACTGCCATCCAGATGCTTCGTGTGCACTTCACATTCCCCAGTATGGACAAGTGTGAATTCTGCCACGTGCCTTGGTGTCCGGTTCCCATGTACAGGTTGCCAACTAAGCACAATGTGGAGGTCTTGTGCGGCCTTGTTTACTCTGGGTTTGGCAGTGCGGGCAAGTAGGCTGTATGTTAAATGGAATATATTTAAACAACAGGTTTATGTGTCTATTTTCAAGAAAGCCAGTGTCACAGACACATAGACCTACTAACAAACAGGACAGGGGCACTTCAGGGTACCTGGGCCAACCAGTTGCCAACCAACCAGGGTAGTAGCTAATTGCATTTTATACCACTTTGCATTAGGCTACAATACAATTTATACTTGTGTTGAAGAATAAGTTTGTATGTGTAGGCCTACACGGATTTGGGGCACCGCGAAAAATATGGCATGAGAAACTCCATAAATTCATGCCCAGTTCTTTGTGTGTGTGTGTGTGTGTGTGTGTGTGTGTGTGTGTGTGTGTGTGTGTTACTCTCTGCTAATCCGCCAAGTACCCACTAACATGTTTTTGAGTAATTTACTATATAATGTCGATATTTCCCACAGTACGTGAAGGCGGCATCTGGTGCCGTTGAGATTTAAAGCCTGTCTTGTAATGGGAGAGGTGACAGGACAGGAGGCACCTGCGGTTATTTAAAACACATAGGGCTGTGGTGTCATCAGTGCTGTAATCTTCCCGTCTCAGTGTATTTTTTCAATCTCGTCTACATTATTCGGTAAGACCAGTTTTTGTTTTACTTATTCCTTTGCGTCTATGCCGCAAAGTTACGCCGAACTTCATTTAAAAATCCAACAGTTAAATGTTTGCCCTCTTAGCTACAGTTACATAAGTAGGCCTATAGAATATCATAAAATACTTTCTCAACAATAGCTAATCTGGCATCACGAAGCAATAAACTTTGTTGGAAGTGGTTTGCATAACTGCCGCACTTCCGACTTAGGTTTACTTTTTTAGGAAAGACTTTAAAAATGGACGACTTAAAATTTATTTGAGTAAGAAACCTATTGCTTTGTGATTATTTTCCCATGCCGATTTAAGAGGAGGGCCTTATATCCACTTTTAAAGGCTATGGTAGAGGTTTTATTTATTTATTTATTTATTTTTAATGTGAGCGCAATTGCCAAAAGAGGATCCATCATTATGACTGATGTGTAGAAGGGAGTTCGGCGTGCTGAAATGACAACAATGCAACACATCGCCTAACGTTCTACGACTACACGCTATTGATAAAATAAACCGGTTAGTTTTACTTTTCTGGCTGCTATTTTCACTATGCATCGTTTTGTTTTCTTTCTTTAAAGAATCCATATCAGCCTACGGTAGGTTCACTGGATCCTGAGTGAGGCTTTTCTGTTTCAGCAGTGTAGGAGGAGGGACGCGATGTTTCCTCTGTGGAGTTTGATGATGTTGCTGTGTCTTCGGTGTGGACGGGTCTGCAATGGTGAGTCGTTATGTTTTATGGAATTCCTGCCCGGGAGACATGGAGACATTTTAGTATGTTTTGTAAGGTTTACACATCGGGTTTTCTTCAACAGAACCAATGTTTAATCAAATATTATCCTTTGTGGCATAGCTTCATATAAAACAGAATTTCAAATGGGTTTACATTTCTCTTACTGACACATCTCCATAAAACTCACTTAATACCTATATATGTATCTACGGTACCTTCTTGTCACTCCCTACTATTCTCTGAGAGTGGTCACTCATGACAAACCTACACTGGAAGGTGAGAGGGTCATGAAAAGTGACATTATGAAATAAAAGTGTCATTGGGGAAATGCTGTTGCGAAATAAAAACTTTTAAACTTTTTAAAATGTTAAGATGAAAAATTTACTGAAGATATTATCCAATAAAACTGTAATATAAAAATCAATGATGAAATAACATTTCGCAGTTGAATTGATAATTTATTCAATGATTTTACAAAACTGTTGGTTCATTTATACATTCTGTACAATTTATTGATATCATTCTCTATTCCATAATGCCCCAAAACACTTTGAGGTTCCATACTCTCTTAACTCTATCTGTTCATCATTGCATTATGTCCGTCCTCCTCTCCCCTCCCACTTAGCTTTACTTGTGTGGTGACCATGTTTTATTTACACCATAATTCAGTGGGGAAACATACATAAATCCAAACACACATGCGTACATCACTTACATGCCCACATCAGTGGCTGCATGTGGGCATGTAAGAGATGTATATATCCTTGAATTGTTTTCCAGTGTGCTGTTGCCAGTTTGAAAGCCTTTTACCCAACACCTGCAAGGCGCCTGTGGAAGTGGGCTTGCTTGACTTTTTAATAAAATATCAAATATAGCCATAACTGTAAGGAGGCCTCTCTTTGCTTTTCTTCCTACATCATTCTCTCTCCCTTGTCTTAAGCTGCATTCAGACCAAATCCAGCGTTGCGGCGAAAGCGGCAGTCCTCCCAATCATTTTGAAATGTGGGTAGTCAGGAAAAAACGCAGCAGTTCAACTTTTGGAGAGATGCAGCGCCACCGCACAACCCTGCCTTACTCGCCATAACGCTGGATTAGGTCTGAATGCAGCCTTACTGATCTTTTCCTTCCCTCTTCCTCACATTTTCTTTACTCCCATGACTCATTTTGCCTTCTTTGCCCCTCCCTTTTCTCTCCAACTGTTCATCCCCTTTTACCGTTCCTCCCCATTCCATCCTTTTTCATCAGTCTTCCTTTCACCCTCTTTGGGCCTCAATCTTATATCTGTATCCTCACTTTTCCCACCTTCCTTTTTTACTCTTTACACCCCACTTCCCTTTGTCTAGCCCTTCATATAGTGCAGACAGTGAACCTTCAGGTGGAGTACGGTGAGTCGACCATCTTGCCCTGTAACGGCTCAGCCTACCCAGAGGAGGAAGGGAGTGTCCAGTGGGAGGCAATGGGGGAGGATGTGGCAATTCTGCAGGAAGGGGAGCTAAGACAGGGGGACAAATTTAAGGTTAGTGCTGTCTATCTTTTATTTACCATCTGGAATCTGCTGTAGTTTCATTAAGTTTGTTTTGGTGTGTTTGAGTGTTTTAATGGAGTCTTTATATTATGACTCATTTTACAATGTATTTTAGTTAAAAAAGTTCTCTCATTTACCTCAAGGGATATCTTATGTACAATTTTGAATAAAAATGTTTGTGTCCCAGGATCTGTGATAGAGAGAAAAATTAAGCTATAAACCTCCCTTCAAGGAAATGTATTAAACATTGTTGTATACAATGAAAATAACCTTTTGACAGCTGAGAAAAGAGAAATTATTTATGCTTTAACAAGATAAAAGAATATTACAAAAGAATATTGAGAAACTTTAATCTGATGGTGACGATGATAAAGATGATTCAACTAGTAAAATTAAGCAATACATGAACTGTAATTAACTGTAATTGTAATTAAATTCAAACCAGCCCATGTTTGAACTCCACTTTAACAGGCTGCAAGTCCACTTTGTCTCAAACATAGAATGTATATAAAGATGGACGACATGTCTCCATTTCCTCCCATTTCCCTCCACGGACGCTGCCATCTTGGTAGCCAGAGTCTGCGAGTGGAGCCGCGGTGCAAGGTCCCGCCCATACAGCCGCCCGACCCAATCGCGAGCACACCACAGTCAATCTCAGCTATGAATCATGATGTTTCACCACGTTTTTCTAGCATCAAATTGAAACCAAACTTATCAGAAAAACAAACACTTGAACAAACATCAGCATGATAAGAACTACCTAAGATGACAGAACCCATCTTTGGGAAAAATGTATTTGATATGTACTTTTATTATTATTGATTTTTTTGTTTGGCCCATGTCCCATCCGCTAACATGGAGGGGTTTATGACCTATACTGCAGCCAGCCACCAGGGGGCGATTGAGACGTTTTGGCTTCACTTTTGGGGAGCTGTCCTGTCGTCCATCTTTATACAGTCTATGGTCCCAGATGAGACAGAAAAGTTGAGAGTTGTGATTTACAGCCCCATAATTCTTTTCAGGACCGGGTCCAGTTAACCTCAGAAGAGAAGCTCATGGAAGGAGACTGGTCTGTGGTCATTCAGAACACGATGCTCAGTGACACTGACATGTACGAGTGTATTTGGCAAGGAAGAAAAACCATATCAACAGTGTGGCTCAGAGTCATGGGTGAGTTGGAGGGGGGAAGAGGTTGTTCTCAGTTACAGACTAAATACACAGTAAAAAAAAACTTGTGTTGTTTGCTCTGACTTTGTTCATTAGTTACGAAATGATTTTGTGTTTTGCCAGATTTGGATGAATGGTGTTGAAACTGCTCCCCAAAATCAATTCATCCAGTGTGTGTGTGTGTGTGTGTGTGTGTGTGTGTGTGTGTGTGTCCCTAATCCACATTTCAATTCAATTTCAATTCAATTTTATATATATAGCGCCAAATCACAACAAAAGTCATCTCATGACACTTTACAAATGGAGCAGGTCTAAACTGTGCTCTTTATAATATCATTACCCAACAGTTCCCCCACCGTGAGCGAAACTCTTAAAAGGACAAATTTCCTTTTAAAAGGCAGAAACCTTGAGCAGAACCAGACTCTAGGTGGCCACTCATATGCTTTGACCGGTTGGGTTGGGGAGAGAGACAGAGAGGGAGAGAGAGACACAGACAGACAGATAGACAGGCAGAGATGTATAGCAGCACCAGTAGTAGCCATAGCAACTATAATAATAATGGAAATATGACTGATAATAGTAGTTACAGCCGTAATAATAACTGAAATATGACTAATAATAGCAATAACAGCTTTAATAATAACAGCACTATGACTAACAGTAATAATTGTAGCCATGAGAGTCAAGCAGGCCCATAGCGACAGCAGCCAGGTGTACCAGGACCACGACCCATAGGAACCTAACATGCACTGATGGGACATGAATGTGTAAAGATGGAGAGGGAGAGGAGGAAAGCTCAGTGCATCATGGGAAGTCCCCCAGCAGTCTAGGCCTATAGCAGCATAGCTAGGTGCTGGTCCAGGGCCCTGGAGCCAGCCCCTAATTATAAGCATTATCAACATTCAGTTCCACATAAAAATGTGTCTCATCTTCCCTAGAATCAAGTAGGAGATCTGCAACATGCCTGGATGAAAGATGGCTGTCAAACAAAGTGAACTATGGCTCCAATTTTTCTGAAGGCATTGATACCCTCAATTTTCTACCCTTCCATCAACATGAATGCCTTGAAGGACAGACAAATTTGTGTGCCATTATCCCTATTTGCCCCCCCCCCCCCAAATTTTGCTGTTCAAAACATCTTTAAAAACGTTTTAGTTGAGACGTGGTTGGACGACACATTGTATGTACTTAGTTTGAAACATATCTTAATCATATGTTGAAGTACAGAAATGTGTTTATCCTGAGGGAAACATGAATGTCTATAGAAAATTTCATGGCAATCCATCCAACAGTCATGTCACAGAAAATCACAAATGGTGATGCTAGAGGAAAAATCAGGGGATTAACAAAGTCAGTATGATTCACCTAGGAACCATGAATGTCTGCAATATATTTTGTGTTTATCGAGCAGATGTCATAAAGGTGCCAAATGACATTTGCCTGAACAATGACTCAGGCAAACTCTCTGTTTTAGTATTGCTGGATCTTAGTGCTGCTTTTGAAACTGTGGAACATACAATTCTTTTACAACGAATTGAAAACTGGGTGTTAAAAGCTCTGGGAACGGTTGGTTTCGGTTTTACAAAAAGTTCAGTAAGATGCTAGTAGGGCACCTCACGGGTATGCACTCAGATTCCTTTAGTTGTCCCTTACTTTAAGCCTAGCTCTGTCATTTGTGGCATTTGACATGTGTGGCTCCTACAGACCTATCAGTCTAATTTCACAGCAAGCTGCTCTCAAAATTGCTACATACATAAAATTAATTGAAACCCAGTCCCTCCCACACTGGAAGGAATTTTTTCAAAGCATTAATTCCCTACAAAGGGTAAAATTAATAAATGGTTCTGAAATTGGAATAGTTGACTGGTCTAGTGCATTGGTTCTCAAAGTGACTTCAAGTAGTCTCAAGACAAAATTAGCAATAGATGTATACATTTTTCATGTATTGCAAATGTATAAGATTGACGTGATCGCTGTTTATTCTTCACATCTGCTATCCTGTTGCCACTTTCTTGGTTTCTCCCCCAAGTGCCCCATGTTGAGCGCTCCCTAGAGGTGTCTGCTGGTGACATGGTGGATCTAGCATGCTATATTCAGACCTCCAGAAGCCAGTCCCCCAACGATCTTCAAGTCTGGTGGACCAGGAATGGCAGCACGATAGTGTCAACAGAAAAGGAGGTTCTGTATACTGCACATGGCCAATCATGCATACTGTAGATGCAATTATATTTTCATAAATGTCCAGGTATGTTTTATCTATTGTTTGATGATTTGTATGTGAGGTGTCTTAAAGACTCCAAGCCATTATCACAAGTTATAGTACAGTTAGCACTTACACCTCTCTGTACCCAATGCCCTGACCACACATTAAACTCTGCATTTTATGCCACCCATTATTATTCATACATGCTTGTCAAGGTGAAACCTTTGCAGTTCTCAAACCATACCTTAAGGTCCACCTTATTCCATTGGTTTGGTGTTGGTAATTTCCCAATACAGACAGTACTGGTAAATCGAATTGCATTAATTCCAAACCTTTCCACTGGAATAATCTGGATTGCAGTGTTTTTAGTGTAATAGTGATCAGTGCATGTCAGGACAATCCACCACTATATTTAGGTTAGGTTTATTTTATTTATCTATTTTTTTATTATTTTATCTAGAACCTCTTACAGTCCCCCTAAACCTTTTTTCAGGCTGCATAGTACAATAATGTCATCCAGCAACACAGCCCACATGTATTCCAAGAACCTGATTCTGTCTCTCATATAGTGGCAGTTGTGAAGACCCCAAAAACAAAGAAAAGGGTAGAATGTAAAGTAGATACAGTATCTTTGGTTTGGGCAGACCTCAGATTCTCACACAGCCTTTACCACTTTACACACCTTATATGTTAAATGCCTTCTTTGTTAGGATTGCATACTGTTGTTGGTTTGTATTCTGTCATCAATGTTTTCATCTGATCATCTCTCTTCACTCACAGGCTTTGTTCTCTACTGCAGTAGTGTCTAATTCTGAGGATATATCTCGGATTGATCTTTTTGCTGAGACTAAAGAAGCATTTCATCTTCATATGAGCTCAACAATAATGAGTGACAGTGGAGAATATCGCTGTTTGTATAAAACCAGGTATGTTTGATGGACTCCTTTATTTGCAAAATTAAAAGTGGGTTATTTTTGTGGCGGCAAATAATAGTTACCATAATACTTCCTTATTAAGCAGTTTTCTGGTTCTCCGACTACAAAATGTTCGGTTGAGTATTTGTTTTATATTGTTTTTGCATAAGGACTGAGTTGTTATTCATTAGTAAATGTGAGTCACACCCTGGCACCATAATAATGTTGACAAATGTGGTTGTATGGTACACTCAATGCACCAATGCCCCCCCCCCTCTGATTTACAGAGTTTCTTCATGATAGCTTTACAGTAAACCCTAACTGCTGGTAATAATACCTGCTGTTAGCTCAGTTAGTTCAAAGCACCGGAGGAGTGTTGGTGTTTTCACATCGCTAGTACAGGAGCTTTGGACCGCCGGGAGGCAGAGAGTTCGGGGCTAACCCCCTTAACTTTTACCCAGTAGATGGGAAGCAAGACAGAGGAACTTCTCGGGTATTGAGTAAAGCTTTATTTTTTTGTTGTTCAACTGATTAATCGGTCAAAATTCCTATTTTATCGGTTAATGGTTAAACGGTTAATTATTAACATACCTCTGAGTAGCTAAAGTAACGTTAAACCAGACTCATCTGAACATTCTCCATGCAGCAGTCCATCACCCATACTGGGATCCATTCCCGGGTGAACGTAGTGCAGCAGCACGCCAGGCCACCTCCGTGGGTCCAGCCTGGACAGCTGAGGCAGCGAAGCCCAAGGCTGCACCAGCAGAGCGGAGCTCTCCATCTGTTCCCGCCAGTCCAAATCCATCCTTGCCTTTAGCTTAACAGTCCTTCGGGGCTGCTACAACAAGATAACTGTTGGTTTGGCTAACGCATGTAACTAGCTACCGCTTGATAAAGAAGGGAAAATGTAAATCTGAGAAAAAGGAAATTTGGACTGTGTTGAAAAAAATAAATAAATTTCATTTATTTTTTAGTGATGTGTTTCAAAGTAGGATAAAAAAAAAATCAAACAGGATTAAACAACAGGGCAAATGACATTTAAAATGTACCTCAGCATGAAGTCATTATATAAGTGCACATAGAATATCACTGAAAATGCAGCAGTAAAAATGGGCTTTATGCTACTAATAACCATTCATTATATTTTTAGGGATTCCGATGATCCCAGGCCTGGGATACCAGAGAGTATCACTTTGACTGTGCTAGAGACAAACCCCACAGGTCTTGGTAATCTCCATTCTTATTCTTCCAATTGCAGCAACACAATGTATTTTCATCAGTAGTATATTGGACTAGTATAACCATAAACACATACTTTCATAGACATCTGCTGTTAAAACATAAATGTTTTGGTCACTTTTTTCATACAGTTTTTCACCCTGACGAGACAACCATAGGAACAGAGGACTGGACCAGTACACCACACATGCTTACATTACCTTGGACAGAAGAGGTGACTGATGTTGAAACCACTGAATCCCCACTTGTTCTTACACCCGTTCTCCTGGAAGATTCCACGCAGCCAATGAAAGGTGAACCTTGCTCAGTAAGAATGAAAATTTGATATGAAACAAAAGCAGGTTACAAGAGGCCAGTTTCATTCAGCAATAAACCAAAAATTCACAGTCAGTATGTATATGAAAAAGTGGATACTTATACAGTAGATAAGTGGAAGAAGATACCTTACCAATCAAGCACCTTTGTTGCAAAAACTAGGAATTACTCGATTGATTGATTTTATTTTGTTGGCCACACGGGGGCAATGGAACAAGCTGTGAAAACAACACTTGTTGGAATTGTGACCATTTGAGTAAACAGATTTATTTAGTCTATTTACACATCCAGCAAACACAGCATCAGCATTCATTTGGACTCTCTTTTAGTCACCACCATGTCTTTTTTTGGTCACCACCATGTCCAATTTGGTGCTGAGCAGGTATTGTACAGTGGGTTTGTTCAGTGTTTTTTATTTTACTGAAACCAGTTGCCTGCTACCGCTGATGAAAGTTAAATTTCCAGGCCATACAACCAAAACAATGAGCTAAAAGACACTTAACCCTCCGTAGACATGAGGGGAACTGCAGAGTTGGTGGTAATTCTCTGTGGGTTCATCACTATGAGTGATCCCTTTTACGCTACAGATAGTAATTTGATCCTTGATTGAAATAAGTAAATATTGATTAGTGCAGCTTTATAGACTCCAGGATATTGTATCTTAAACTTTAACTCCTACAGTGAATTATACGTTCGTAGAAGTATTTATAGTTTGTGTTTTTTCTTATTTATTTTAAGCATGTTTCTGTATTTTGTTGTGTTTCTGTATTTAGTTGCGTTTACTGCATTTGGTTGTTTTTTCTGTATTTTAAGCATGTATTTTATGTGGTTGTGTTTTCTGTATTTAGTCATTTTTTCTGTATTTAGTCATTTTTTCTGTATTTGGTTGTGTTTTCTGTATGTATCTGTGTATTCTCTATGATGTGATAGAATAGAAATGAATAAACTTCATTGTCCAGCCGAGGCAAAAAAATTGTCTTCGGTCTCACCCAGGAATATATAAACACAAACATGTCCACAAGTTAAAAGCGTTGTCCAACAGTCTGTGCATTCATACACATGGTGTACAGCCAACACTCTCACACAAATGATGCTTCCCGCCAATTCAGGCTAGCATCAACCATCAAGCATCAATAAACATATCCACACGATATTTCATCATGATCATGCATAAATGGAACATTGGCCTCAATACAGATATCACGTGCCACAATTTTTATGTTGCAAGAGTATAAAGACAGATAAAGATAGAAAGATGCTTTAATGTGTGCTCTCCATCCATTTACCCACCCTTTTCTTCAAGGCACCCCAGAGACAACATCTGAGTCTCTCCAGTGGGACACTCTCCCATGGATTCGGATTGGACTTATTACTGGAGTCTTGCTGGTCACAGCGGTGGTCCTGTACATTCTGGGAGCTCTACGGAAAATGTAATAGATAAAGCAGGATAGATGGATTCCCACCTCTGCCATTCAGCTGACCCACATACTTGAGAGAATGTGAGTTGGGTTCTGAGCTGGGTACACAAGGAAGAGCTTCCTTGTTTGAAGAAAGGGGTTACTGTGGTTGGGCTCACCACAGATGATCTGGGGTTGAAACTAGACTGTGAATGTGGAGAATATACAAGCTATTAACAAGTACATATTTTGGAGCTTAGAATTTGGTTATCAGAATTACCCAACGACTCAAATCCTGTAAATTACCTACAATATGAGGAAATAGTACCTGTAGGCAAGCCATATGTCAGTCCTTGAGAGTGTTAGTATGAAAATATTTGTGATGTTGTTGGCAGGAGGACCAAGTCCAGAAGAACAGCAAGTTGATGTACTGTATCCTGGTTATATTTGGTCCACTTTAAATGGCTACTGAAGAGGAATTACCTGTACTACAACACAATTGTTAATATGTTCAGCATATTGTACATTTTTACACCATTATTATCGTCATTCAAGCTTTATTTGTCATTATACAATAGGACAACATAAATGCCGATTTATTCATTACTATATATTTTGTACAGTGTCATTATTCACATTGTGTGATGCAATTCAGACAAAGTGTGTCACAGTGTCTCATACTTATTTGACATAATTTAATTGACTTCATCCCTTAAAACAGATAGATTAGAAGTTTATAAGAATTAGCAACCATGGAAATGGAAAAGAATCATTGTATGTATGTGTGTGTGTGACTGATTTCAACATGATTGCACTGCTGAAACACTGGTTCATGTTTGCTTGATGACATCTGACTGTGTCTTTAGGGTCCATGCGTAGAAGACAGGAGCGGATCCCTCTCTGGTTAGGAATGAGGAACAGGTGCATACAGCTTAGAATGACATTTGATATAGAAATGACTCTGTGCCAAACTGTGCTGTATAAGGCAGTTATATAAGCCATATAACCCTCAGCACCAAATCAGTTTTCAATCACCTCTCTGTCAGTACAGCAAGTATAGAGTGAGCCACCGTCACAATACTGCTTCATATTACTTATTTGACACTCACTGTTATGAGCTGGGGTTAATTATAGTACCAGTTTGCGATTTGTAGCTATGTATTTACTTTCTCTTATAAGAAAATAGACTAGTTAATTTCAGTACATTTTTGTGATGTGTTATAGTTTTTTGTCCTGTCCATACGTGCAATTCCTGGGCAATTCACACCACAATACATATCACTCCTTTGACCTCAGTGACTCTAATCTGTGTTAAGGACCGGTGATGTTTAAATGCCTAGGATTCCCCAGCAGTGAGTAAAACTGGAGCCTCTTGGAATAGTTGAGACATTTTCTCTTTTACTTTAACTTCTACAAAACTACAGATAATTGTGTTTATTATTAGGATTATAATTATAAAATATCTTTAACAAGAAGACCATGTCAAGACAGCAGCATTTTAAAAGGTAGATTTGGCTTTAACTTGCTGTCTCATTAATGTGAAATCAATGCCTTGTCTAAAATGCAACCTTGGATGAATCTCTACATGTATCAAGGACATTATACGTATATGAACAGAATGTGTCATAGTATCCACCTACCCAGCTTGGTATACTAGAGAGAGTGATAGCTGAGATGGATAGAGGACACAGTGCTCTGTATAAACTAAGTTTGTCACTTTTCAAACTTTTTATTGTTCTACATGGACCTCATGCAAGAACATGCTTCTATTCTAATCCTAAAGCTCTCTTAATTATTTTTGCTCATATGAGTGTTCCAAGTCGGATTCAGCAAACTCTCTGTAACTGCACAAAATTGGACATTTAGACTGTACTCTTTACAATATTATTTACCTACCATGAGCAATCACTTGGCGAGAGCTGCAAACTTCCTTTTAATAGGCCGAAACCTCAAGCAGAACCGGGCTCTTGGTGGGCGGTCATCTGCCTTGACCGGTTGGACATATACTATACTAACATTTTATTAGTATATTTTTAATTTTGACATAAGCCAGAATCAGCTCCAGCATACACAGGGGATGCAGGACAGGGGACTGGGACTTTCCAAAATGGGGAAAATGATAATAATTGTAGTTTAGATGATGTTTAGATGATACCCCCTATCTCTGTTCTAAGATAGTCTCTGGGGTCGGATGTAAATATCCAGTTATTACCCAGGAATAAGTTCACAGTTGTACAAAGAGCTAAAAATGGACATCTTGGACATCAAGGGCCACTGAATTGTACTTAACCATAACAGCGCATCACATAACGGATGTGTGGAAGCTGGACTCATATGTGCATCCAATATGAATATTGCAGCTGGACTTGCAGACATGACCCACGTAAGATGTTTTGCACACAGCCTGAATTTCGCCTCGCAGAAAGCAAATTTGCCAACAGTAGAGTAGCTAAAACACAAGCAAGACCTGCTCCAGCTATCAAAACACAGACTGATCCCGGACGTTGTCACAAGGTGGAACAGCTCTTGTGATAGGATAGGAAGATTTTTAGAACAACAACCAATCTATGCAGCACTCCTTTCAACAGAGGCCTTTCTCCCTGAAGTAGAGACCAATGAGACCTATTCCAAACTGTGGTGGCTGACATAAAGAAACAGAATGTAAGCAAATTAATTAATAAATTAGGCTATTTGTTTTTATTACACACATTAAAAGTTATAAATGTATGAATCTGAGTAAATAAATACCAATGAAATATATGACCATTTAGTTTTAATAGTTCGACTTGGATAATTATGTAGAAAAATAGAAATGTGTGTTGTGGTAATTTATGTACATTTATTGTAAAATTAATACTAGTTTTGATTTTATGTATTTCAGCAGCAAGAGGAGGTAGACAGTCCGCTGGAGGAGACTGACCAGTCAGAAGAGGTTGATCACCCACCTACCTATGAGGATGGCCCTGCCCAGACCCCACAGCCTCCCATAAAGAGACCAAGGAGTTCATGTGCATTGCCTGAGCCGAGTTGCTTGGAGCTACGTTTGCCTCTGCCAAAGACAATGCTGCACCAAAATCTGCACATGATGCTGCTGCAGCTGAGATTGAAAGGTATAGAGAGGGAGCACCTTTGCCACTCTCAGAAAATCCTCTCAGTTGGTGGAAGGAACACGAACATGAGTGTCCTCAGATATCCAGAGTAGCAAAGCATTTCCTGTTCATTCCTGGCACAAGAGTTAGTGCGGAGAGAGTTTTTTCCACGGCGGGAGACATCGTAACCGCACAGATTAGTGTCCTGAAAGCTATGCATGTTGACCAGCTCATCTTCCTCCACAAAAACCTTGACATTAAAAAATAAGTACTGGCATACATACAAACTGGAATGATGCGAAATCCAAGTTAAAAGGACCTGAGACATGTTCACCTGTATTTATTTTTTCTCAATTTGTTCATCTAAGAATCCTGAAAGCACTTTTATTTCATTTTTTTTTTGTCCTGATAAAGGCAAATTCCTTTGCACAAAAATGATGTTGGATGTTACAGGGACTGTAATAAATACAAATGGGTTTTTAAGCAGATCCCACTGTTCTGAATGCATAAAAAAGTAAACTTTTGCATATGGTGATGGTATCCTATCACAGTACCACGCTGGAATTCACTGAGATCCTGAGAGCGACCCATTCTTTCACAAATGTTTGTAGAAACAGTCTGCATGCCTTGGTGCATGATTTTATACACCTGTGGCCATGGAAGTGATTGGAACACCTGATTTCAATTATTTGGATGGGTGAGTGAATACTTTTGGCAATATAGTGTATATACATATGTGTGTGACAGTGTGTGTGCGAGTGAAAAGGAAGGATGGCAGACTCAGTGACGAGCTGGTGGAGAGCTGAGGGCCGTGTGGTGTATGTTGGTATGAAAAGGAAAAGGGGGAGAGAAAGGCCCTGTTCATACCTGGTCCTGGGTGATCTGATTACAGTTGGACAGCTCTAAGGGCCAAATATGGCCACATTCTTTTAGCAGTGTGTACACTAAAAGAAAGCAATATTGTTTTTCCAATCTAATTCAAAATTGTGTTTATTGTGAGATTCGATCACAAGTGGTCACTGGAGACATATGTGAAGACACATGTTAATGCCAAGTGTGCACAGACGTAGTTGGCTGTCCACTTTCCAGGTATGAACAAGGCCATCATCTATCATCTTTTATTATGAAAAGTTCGCATTTTACAAACATTATACACAAAATACATAACAAACAGCAAAGCAAAAAAGGAACAAAAAAGGAAAAAAGAAATCCCTTAGATAAAAAAGCACTTTTAGGACACACACAAACACCCTCACATAGAAATAAAATATCACAACAAAAAGACATTAATTGCATTTATGTCAGAACTCCTTGAACTACACAGCAATACGGAAAGCAAAGCACGTTCACAGTGACACTGTCGCTGTAATAAACATTAGTAACCATAAGATGGCAAACACGTTCCAGCTCTTCTTCAAAATGCAACATTGTCTCCTTTAAACAAATATCTCACCACTCAATGTGAAAATGTTCCAATCCGTTCAGTCTGAAATTGGTACAGATAATTATTATATAATTATGTAATTTCCAATACAGAGAGCTGTGCTTGGAAAAAAAAACGTAATAAAGGTGCAGTGAGGCTGCATGAAAGCATACGGAGTTGAAAAAATATCAGATGACATCACCTCAGGGCTCACACACTAATTAGACAGCCACATGTAAAACAAAAGAGACTTGAACTGACTTTTGTCCCGCATATTCTGTTAAACAAAACATGCTAATTAAGACATTTAATAAGCTGAGTGATGCTTTAATTAACATATGTCTGTACTTTACAATATGCTTGTTTTGTTTGTATTAACACTGACTGAACCTTGAGCCACTGCAGACGTTTCATTAATTTTTCCTCATTAATGTGCAAATGAATGCAAAATCTGTTCAGATCATCTCTACAGGGGGAGCCAGTGGTGGGTTATTAATCATGTATTAAACATGATAATTTCAAAACAATGTATACCCAGACAGGTCAGCAGGTGTAGTAGGCAGCAAAATGTGAAAATGTCCTTAAATGGGTGTCTGGTTTGCAATTTCATCTCAGCATCATGTCTCACATCACACTCACATATCCACTCCAACAGATTGTGGCATGGTACAGTAAATATCCCAATAGCGTTTGACTTTGTCGTGTATGTCTAATACTCTAATGTCACTAAGAATACACAGAGATGTTACTTATTTATCTTGAAATTGGTGACATTTGCACCCACTGGTGGACAACCATGCTGAGTGGAAAGGTCAAACATTATTTATTCTTAATATTATCTTCTCTGAATCATGTTAATGATCACATCAGTGTTTGTTTGACCATATAAATTAAAGGCATGATTGAGTTTGAGAAGGACAATCTGGATTTTATTTGTGAATTGAACATAAATCAACCAAAAAAAGGTTTGGAAACCCTTAAGCAACATCACAAAACGGTTTTAGTGTCAAATTCTTTGCAGTAATATTGTGATATTGGTTTGTTTAGAATTGTCGTGACATAGATCTTGATCTGGCTAGTGTGTGAATTTGTTTTGGATGTGAGAGAAAGAAAGATGCAACGCAACCCTTGCATTAGACTTTGCATGTCTACTTTGCAACAACAAAAATGCACTTCTGTCGATTGCCTGGTGCATGTTGGTCATCATGCTCATGGTCACAGAAAGCTTTGCGGTGCTTATTTGCTTTGTTTTAGCCACCAACGTGAATTCATATATTGATGTAAAACCACGTCTCGCAATGTAATTCATGAATAAAATAGATAACTGTCTAGGAGGAAGAGGGCCAATTCAGGATTGGTTCAGAATCCTTTCAAATCCTGCAATACTCCCCATCTGTTGAATGGCCGACCAAGGCTGACTTTTGTTTTCGCCCGCGCTCTATCACTGTCCTTTTTAGCTTTTTGTTCTTCGGTCAATTCTTTCCTTTTTCTCTTTGCTGATCCTGCCCCAGTATCAGCCATAACCACAAAATATAACGTGAAAAATAAAATTCTCTAAAGAAAAATCTCCTGCTGCTTCCTTTTAACTAGGCGACAGGCATTAAGAACTACCATGTAGAAATAGCCAATCTTCTCGCTGATGGTCTCTTTGCTTATGTAGGTCATCTAGAGGCATCAGTATTAAATTGAGACCGTTTCATAACCAGTTAAAACTCCTTGTAGTTGCTTTAATGTTTATTTTGTGGATTTGATTTTCCAGCAGTATATCAAATCAAATCATGCTTTTCAGCTGCTGATTATCAATTTCATCACACAACAAACTGAGTCAGTCGTTTCAATGTGGTCTCGACTTGAGAGTCACTACCTTGTTGTGGTAGATATCTTCTGTGTTCCTTTGAACTTTAGAACAATGCCACCTGGAGCTCAGTTCCTGGTAGGGTCACCCATGGTGGTAAGGTGCAGGGGAAGGTTCCAGATAAAGTGTGACTCATGGAAGACCTGTTGGAAAACTGAAGAGCTTTTCCCCAATTTACTGTATGGATCAGAGACCTGGATCACCGCTACTATACACATCGGAGCCCAGAAGTCCTACCATTAAAGATGTCTCAGAAAAATGCAGCTGGAAAGACAAACACTCAAATATCAATGTGCTAGAGGAATCAAGCACTGACTACATTGCCACTGGTCAGATGGACTGACCATGTAGTAGGAATGCCTATCTCACATGTACCTAAACAGATCTTCAACTCCCAATGACAAGCTAGGCCAGCGGGCACCTGGAGGTCAGAAAAAGAAGCACAAGGACAAGCTTAAAACATTAGTACCATTAACTTAATGATATTGGTTTGTAAAATCAGCCATGTCCCTATTTATTATTGTGTTGAGTCCTCCTAAATTATCTACTCTAAAGTGTTTGTTTTGAATTTTAGCTACAAAAGTAACTTACCTAATTGGTACACTGCAACTCGGCACAACTCTGCTGATAGACCTATATCACTTTTGTAAATAATATGCGGGGAAAGGACACAAGACAAAGTGGAGAAAGAGCTCTTGTATGCTGCAGATGAGACTCCAATCACAAGGGAAGTTACATGACGATTAAGCGATGAGACGATGGAGCTCAGGAAAGGCACCCTTAAACCCTTGGCGGTGGAGAATTCTGCAACAACAGAGGTGAACTTCTTCTCCAACATGACTTTTGCCACAAGAATTTCATTAGAAAGTCTGTCACTGCATACACTACCTGTCAGAGACTGGCTAAGAGTCACAGGGTCTTGGGCGTGGCCTACAGTGGACAGAACAGCACCACCTGTGCATTTACTGCTCACAGGTAGTGTCTGAAAGTATACAGAAAGCATCCTGATCCTGATTCTCTAGTCTTTCTCCAATGCAGTTTTCCGATTATTAAAACCTTGCTTGGTAAAAGCAAAATCTCAAGTCATTATTTGCGCCAAATTCGCAACAGGGGAAACAAAAGCACACACCTGGCTTTGCAGTGTACTCCAGCCATCGTCTCCCACAGCACCGGACTGAGTTGAATGTGCTTGCAAGAAAACAAGGGTGGGCTGCAACAGTGCTAGGCTGTTCAAGCCATGGTTGTTATCAGCCATTGCTGCATCACATATGCTCTCTAGGGGTGCAGTGATTGCGCTACTGGTTCAGGAGTCGGGTCGAAGAGCAGTACCGTGAAATGACACCATTGACAACTGCCTCTGTTGACTGCGGCCCCGTTATAGTAACAGTGGCGTTACGAGGTTTAGCAACCAGAAATCTGTACATGCAGCAACAAATCAAATCTCAGGGATTAACTGAGTTTGAGCAAACTAGGCTGATAACCAGAGTATAAGCAACTTGTGACGTGAAAGAAGTGAAACTATAGTGAAGTAAGTGCTCTCCCCTCCATTTCTTATATGGCCAGACCAACCAATCAGATATAAGTAAACTTGATGTGGCATGTTTATGATGCCAAATTGGCAAGGACAAAATACAATACTTTTTGAATTTCGGGATGAAGAGGGTCGATTTGGTGGGGCAGTCAGAGAATTTGGTGGGGCTTTGCCCCCTGGGCCCACACCTAGAACCAGGCGTACGTGATGTTTGACATGTCTATTCATTGGATAGGAGATGTCTGGTGTGTACACACACCTACTTGTCTCCTCATGTGAGAGAGTCTAGTTTTCATGGATCCAGAAAGGAAAGGTCATCGTCCTTTAATAATGAATAGAAGGGACTGAAGAGCCTGGCTACTCACTGTATCCCTGCATACATCAACTCCACTGAGCAGAAAATTAAAATGGAAATTAAGGCCTTGAACAGAGTCGAGGGTCCCATTGACCTGTGCTGTATGATTTATGGCAGGTGATTATATCACCCCAATGCTACCTGGACTACTGAGCTCATTTGATGCTCCAACTCATAACCATGGATTTCAAAATAGATTGTTTAGAATATCATTTTGATCCTTTTTTAATTGATTATTAGTCAGAGACTGGATGTAAAATTCATTATTCTACTGTTAGTGATACATTAGGCAAATAAATAAAGTTGTATATTGACTATTGTCACTGTAGCCTGAGTCAGAAGGATGCTGAAGGATTTTAGTGGCCATACATTCTGCATCTAACTGACTAAGATCAAGACCAAGATCAAGCAGACCAATCAGGTGTTCCTCCGGAATACTATAACAGACAAACCGAATCTATTTGAAAGATTTTCCACTTCATGAAATTACCAAAGGTATTCCTCAAAATTGTAATACAAATACAGTTCTTTGGAAATTATTTCTTGTAATCTTTCGGAATGAAAATTTTGAACTTTGGCAGAACATATGATCATATTGCTAAAAATAGTCCAAACCTGGTAAAAGTCTAGAAGTTGGTTTGTGTTAAAGATAAATTGCTGCTTCTGAGTATCTACAAAATAGTCATGATGATGATATTATGTCAAAATACAATCACACAGCTTGGTCACTAATGTGCCTGTATCTACACAACAATTAGTCTCGCCTGGCCAGACCTACAGTTAGGCCCAGAAATATTTGGACAGTGACACAAGTTTTGTTATTCTAGCTGTTTACGAAAACATATTCAGGATACAGTTATATAATCAATGTGGGCTCTTAAACTGCAGACTCTCAGCTGTAATTTGAGAGTATTCACATCCAAATTGGAGGAAGGGTTTAGGAATTACAGCTCTTTAATATGTAGCCACCTCTTTTTTGTTGATTCCAGGTGTTTGGAAGCTGTTGCTGTGAACCCACAACATGCGGTCAAAGGAGCTCTCAATGGAAGTGAAACAGACCATCCTTAGGCTGAAAAAAAAGAAGAAATCCAAATCCAAAGTGGCCAAATCAACAGTTTGGTACATTCTGAGAAAAAAAGAGCGCACTGGTGAGCTTGGGAACTCAAAAAGGCCTGAACGTCCACGGAGGACAACAGTGGTGGATGGTCGCAGGATCCTTTCCATGGTGAAGAAAAACCCCTTCACAACATCCACCCAAGTGAAGAACACCCTCCAGGAAGTAGGTGTATCAGTATCGAAGTCTACCATAAAGAGAAGACTTAATGAGAGTAAATACAGAGGGTTTACCACAAGGTGCAAACCATTAATCAGCCTCAAAAATAGAAAGGCCAGATTAGACTTTGCCAAAAAACATCTGAAGAAGCCAGCCCAGTTCTGGAACAGCATTCTTTGGACAGATGAGACTAAGATCAACCTGTACCAGAATGATGGGAAGAAGAAAGTATGGAGAAGAATTGGAACAGCTCATGATCCAAAGCACACCACATCTTCTGTAAAACCCAGCGTTTGGTGATGTCCATGGGTTCCAGACTTCAGGCAGTCATTGCCTGCAAAGGATTCTCAACAAAGTATTAAAAATGAACATTTTGCTTATGGTAATGTTAATTTGTCCAATTACTTTTGAGCCCCTGAAATGAGGAGACTTTGTATAAAAATGGTTACAATTCCTAAATGTTTCATAGGATATTTTTGTTCAACCCCTTGAATTAAATCTGAAAGTCTGCACTTCAATTGCATCTTAGTTGTTTCATTTCAAATCCAATGTGGTGGCATGCAGAGCCCAAATCACGAAGATTGTGTCACTGTCCAAATATTTGTGGGCCTAACTGTATCTCCACACGGAAAGGTGTCGCTCAACCCATTATCATTCAGGGATAAAGGAAAAAATGGTGCCCTAGCAAAACGGTAACGCGCAAATAGCGGAAGGGGAGGAGAATTATACACAACAATAAACACTTTTTAATATACATTCTTAAATTCAATTGGTTTAGGTTAGCAGATAATGGAGATGATTCCAGTCAGAAATTCAGAGCAGGAGAGGATCTTCGGGTGAATGCATTATTTAGGACGTGCAGTAGACATACATTGTGGTAGCAAGAGGTTGCATCTGTATGTGTTTGTGGTCTACAAAGAGACATAACAGTATGTTCCATAATTACAACAAATGGGAGTTAACATGACATTCAAAGCAATAAAGCTATTTACTGTAGCCCTTCAAATCACAGGCGTTTGTAGGCATTGCAGTTAACTGCACATTACTAAACATTGTGGCAATTACTGCATATTTCTTAACATTACCGTCCATAAACACAATACAAATAGTTAAGGCTAAATAACTATAGCACACTAAAATAACTAGGATAAATAACAACTGTGCAGTGCCCTCCACACCAATTAGACAATTAGGCTTAAACAATAATGTAGCTTTACAGCATCAGCTGTAAGTGCTAAGTGAAAACACACAACACAACATGAAATCAGCTCACATGATTCCCATTCGCTCACACTCACACAAATAGTGGGAAAAACTTGGAGGAAGTATTCAGACTTACCACCTGCGCTCTGCCTCTGCTCTGCATGCACATGGTGTAGACACAGGCTGTGAAGACGTCACTGCTTGTTAAATGGCTAGAGAGGCTTTCTTACATTACATTACTCATTGATTGTCCTGTGGTGCTGAGAAGTACTTTGGCTCATCATGTTCTGTGGTTGAATATGAGTGGAGCACTAAAATGTACCTTTGGTCTTCTGTTTGATCATTAATAAGTTTAGGAAAACCTAAAACCACAGTCATAATAATAAAGTCCTTAAAGGGAAAGCGTCCTCACTTACAGTATTTGATCAGATGTCAGTCATTGTCTGTCAAGTAGACCAAACTCAGTCCCCTGTCAGTCTTTTCTTTTCTTTTTAGTTATAATCATATCAAAGCCAATTTTTGATATCATCTACGACTAACATTTATTCTGCCATCGCCATTAATGGTGGTTTTATGCGATGTGGTTTCATGGAAAACATGCAAGCTTAAGATTAACCATTAATTACCAATACACATTATTTCCATGTACATTTATTATGTAAATGTATTAACTGTCTCAGCTGTGACCGTCTGCACTGAAGAGAAGCAGCAGTATCATACAGCTGATGCAGTAGCAGTGTGTTGGGATATTGAACAGGAGTGAGTGATGCCTCATTACCTTCTTCATCCCCCTCATCACGCCATGAAAATCAGGTAAGAGGACATAAATTCTCATGTGAGCATAACAGTGTAGCAACAAGCGTGGCAGCATGTCCACAGCTTTACCATTTCTTACACTTGGTAATGTTCACAGTAAACTTTCTCTTCTGCTCCTTTGCTTTTCACACACTGACACTTTCAGAAACTGACCAGCATCAGCCGCTTAAGAACAATTCTCGCTTAATTAAAACGTAGCTCTTATTTTCGTAGATTTCTCATATTTGTCAGTTGATGACAACGCTAAACTCACCAAAGTAACTGCTGAGATCTGGGAACACAGCGATATCACTGCAATGATTTGGAAACGCAACAAGCACAAGAGGACAGAAACGGTGACAAAATTATGCTGTTGGTAAGTTATCTTAGCATGTATGCTCTGTGACATTCTTGTTCATTAAAAAGAGTTCCCAAGGAGGATTGTCAACTGCTGTTTGACATTCATGCATTAATGTCAATCTATCTTTTTATGTTTTGTTTGATCAAATATTGCTGCATTTCACTATTCAATATTCACTCACTATGTTTCTGGAAGCATGACTGCATGCCTTGTATTTCTAGTAATCATACTGGTGTATATGTATCCTCCACTGATTATCAGGATTATCTTCAAAGTTGCACATTGTTAAAATGTGTTGCAGATTGCAGTCAGTTGGAGTCAATTTAAGGACCACCCTGGCTATGTCCAAAGTTCAAACATATGACTACCAATGTCTCTAAAGCTCACTGATTAACATATCGGATCTTGTTCGTTTAATCCATATACAAACACAACTAGCTGTGGTTTTACGGGAGCAAATGAGAATTTTCCGAATTGATAACCTAGTATCAATGCGATCCTCACTGGCCAACAGTGCGAGATATAGCTGATCTCAGTGACTGCAAGTCTGAGTACCCTTCAAGATAAGATAAAATAAAAGAATCCTTTATTAATCCCTCAGCGGGGAAATTTGCATTTTTACAGCAGCATACAAGTGCAATAGAAAAATCCAGATATAATAAATAAAAACAATAGAGACTGTTACAAAAAAGCTACTAAAACTAAAAAAAACAACTATAATTTAGAAATTTACAAATTTACAAAACAAAAGTAATAAAGGTGAAGGAATTATATAGTATTGCACATTGGGTTTTTTTCTCATCAAAATCTTGGCAAGAAAGCCAACAACTGTATTTCCCAAAATGTCAAACTACTACTCTAAAACACCTGTGGCTGTGCCCACCTACCCGTTTGTTTTAAAGCCCAGTCACACCAGAACTTTAAACGGAGAAATGTTGCCACAATTTCAATGAATTCCATTCCATTCACCAAGCTTCCCGCCACGCCTCTTTCGCATGGACGAGCGAATACCACTTTCTGGTATGACCACAGCTATATACTGTAGCTATCCAGGTAACTTGACCCTGAAATTAGTAAACTAAGTTAATTTCTCCCCCAGTCTGGCCCAGCATTGGTCAGTTTGTCAGTGAGCTGTGTTTGATAGAGGTGCTGTCCAAACATGGACAGAAAAGGGGAATTTTTCATTAAAATAGGCTTGATACTGAGGCGTCTTGATAGACGCCATAGTAAGCTCATCTTGAGGGCACAGAGCACGAGACACATGACTCATGTCACCTTTTTGTGTCATTAGTGGATATAATCTGCCGCTCAGTATGAAAAGAGTTGTGGCCTAAAAACAGAACTGTTTGTGTCTGCTGTCTTCCACGTTTACAAGCAGATGACAAAATATTACACTGGCAATGGCGACTGATCAATTTCACTGGCCATGCCTGCAAACTGATCACCAATCAACACCAATGAGGCGTCCCCCGGTATTAATGAGGCGAACTGTCTTTGTGCCGAATTTGATAACAAGGGCTTCTCACTATCACAAGTGTTTTGCTTTAATTGTCACTGACTGAGCACAGATACCATGTCAGCATGTGCTCGCCAAAATTATACAGAAAGATTGCTACATCTTGAATATTGAATTGTTTGCCACTCTTTATTAAAAATGATCTTCGCCAAAGTCGAACTTGCTCATGGTGGGAACTGTGTACAGTCTAGACCTGCTTTATAAGTGTCATGAGATAACTTGTGAACTTGTGAATTGGCGCTATATAAATGAAACTGAATTGAATTTGTCACCATTAAACAGATTGTTAATAGTGCTTAATTAATAAAGAGTGGCACACAATCCAACATTTGAGATATAGCAATCTTTCAGTACAATATATATATTAACTGTCTTGTCAAATCTGGACTACATTATCCCAGAGAGGCTAAAGATTCTTTAAAACAGATTATCTACATCTATTGCCACTTTAATCACACCACCTCATGAAAGGTGTGGTAGCCTAGCCACGTGTATCCTAATTTTAAAGGGGAAGAAAAATTAATGTGTGACCTACTGTTGTTGTAAAAGTAAGTAAGTTATCAATGCTTGGTGTGTTCTGATAACACCACTGTGGTTTTACATAAAACAAACTGTGGCTGGAGCATTTTTCTGTCTATCTGCTGAGTGCTGCCGGACTGTATGTACATTAAATTCATGCAGAGGCTCATTAAGTGGCTAATGGGGTTTGATTGCCGCAGAAACGAGCCGTGACAAATGAGGAGATGTTCTAATGGATGGACAACTTCAGCCACTGAGCCAGATAGCTTTATGGAGGGGGGTGGGACTCTCAGGCTCTGCTCCAAATCTGATTCTTCTGCCACAATATTCTATTTACAAAGAGGATGAATCACAGGAGTCTCAGTCTTTCATTTAAAAAAACTGAGTTCTCTGAACAAAACAGGCAATAAGATAGTCCTATTCTATGGCAAAGAATGGCCAATTTTGGTTTGATTCACAAATCCCATGTGCAGAGCTGCAGAAACGAGCCCTTTCAAATGAGGAGATGCTCTAATGGATGGACAACTTTAGCCACTGAGTCACGTAGTTTTATGGAGGGCCGTTTTGGCTTCACTTTTGTGGAGCTGTCACGTCGTCCATCTTTATATACAGTCTATGATTGGCTAGGTAAGTCATAAATTATTGACAGACGGACTAACACATTGCTGGTGTGAGCCTTTCCATGAGATTTGTTGACCTTAGGAACGTAGAATAATACCTACCTTATTTTTTAAAATCAGTGTTAATCAGATGTAAATGCTTCTTTAGATATTAATTCCAAACCCAAACTATAAACTGTAATTTTTTAAAAGTGATGCCTTTTTATTCACCAGTAGCCTTTAGAAATATATTTACCTGCAACAATATGCCACTACCGCTGGTGCTGTATGTGAAACACTCACCACCTGGATCAAAGGTTTGCCGTTTGCTTTTTCAGGGACAGTAGAGTGTGGTCGGCTTGGATTCACAGTGGCTGAGCTGTGATAGGGCAGTTCTGACCAATGGAAGAGCAGGAGGCGGGCCTTGCAATGGGCACAAACCTGCAAATTTACCTGCTCGACGAGGTCATGCATGAGAAACTGCGACAGATGCAGATTATTTAACCATATAGTGGTGTAAATCTGCATTTATATGAAAAAAAAAAAAACTGGAACCACCTCAGAACAAAAGTATTACAAAGTGGTTGAGGGGGGGACTTCATCGAGGACAAGGTCTGTTTTACGTGGCTCCTATCAAAGACTTAGCTCGGGAACATCATTTGCTGATAAATTGGGGAAGGTGGAGAAGTATGAGGAGCTGTTTTCACTAATCCCACTTCACCTTGAAGCTGTTTGACTTCTCTTTTCTTGAATTTTTAGCCTCACTCCATCAGCTCAATTCCCACGGCCCGGAAATCAACTTCTAAAGTTGTACGTGGACTAGGGAGGGGAATGGAGCCAGAGGTTCTTGCAGAAAAAGACCCTGTCAACATAGAAAGGTCTGTCTTTTTGCAGAGGGACTGGATGTCCCCTGGTGATGCAGAGCGGACAGGTAATCCACAGTGAGATTATCTGGCTCTCTCATGTTGCACAGGTGCCGGTGGCTGATATGACACAAAGTAATAGGCCTCTAACAGCATGTGGAGATGGCGGTCAGGACAGCTTTAGATAGCAGCAGATAAACAGCAGCTGCCTGACATTATGCCAACAACAACAAAAGCAGTGCAGCATTCACTAGATTTTACTTAATGCAATCATTTTGACATTACACCTTCACAGTCATATGTTTGCAAATGGAGCAGTATTAAAGCTGCATACGATGTTGGTCAAATGAACAATAAATATATGTTTTTCTCTTTGCTTGTAAATTTCTTAATACCTCCTATTTGTCTGGAAGTAGCTCTTAAGTGAATGTACACCTTTCCCACAACCACAATAAATATTCAATACTGAAAACATCCAAGGGTATCCCATGAACATTCATGTCAAAGCACCATAGCCATATCCTTATTTAAAACCAAAGACAACCATAAAATAGGACTGTAATAGCATTTTATTAAATCCCTAGCTCAGTGACTTGACTCAGTTTCTACATATTTTATATTAGTTCTTTTATTATAGTTTCCATGCTTTACATGTAGAGCTCATGCATTCGGCCCCACAGTTTTGCTATATTTTTTGGGGCAAATCAATAACATAGTACATGAACCCATCAGAACTGTAGAGGCTCACCAACCACCAACATATGGATAGGGAGCATCGACATACAGTGGACCATCTTTTTCCATTGCGCCATTTACTTTTGCTTTGCCTCAGAGTCCATGAAAAAAATTATTGTTTCCCTTTTTAAAATGTGCATATCCTGTGGACACGTAATTGGCTGGCACCTCCAAAAACCGTGAGGGGCCGATCCTGGAGCCAGGTATGTTGAGAAAGGAACAGGTCTGCACATGCTCAAAGTTAAGACATTTTTTTTTAGCAATTAAATACAAGCAGAGGATACACATTCAAAATATACAAAGAAATAAACTCAACCTACATTAGAAGTAAATAAGTTAAATATGCCCTATGTGTGTTTGAGGCTGGAGGTTTACATCCAGAAGACATTTGCAGCAAAGAATTTAGAAAATTAAAAACATATTCGAAAGTTAAAATTTACATTTGCTATAGAGAAAACAGGTGATTTGGGATTCTGTCTTGTTTGGTTTGAAAGAGTAGAACATCACAGATAAAACACCACTTCACACATCATCACACACGTACATCTGAGTGGTTTGAGATACAAGATTTGCAGAGGCAGATTACAGTAATAAAAACAAACATTTGAATGTGTGGAAAACAACACAGAAAAGAAAAAAAATTAAAAGTTTGACAGATGCTGACATCATCTTTGGTGAGCTTTGACTGGTGGTAAATGTGACCAACAACACTAGCAGGATCTGGGCCCTGGGATTTGGGTTTACTGTAGTTAGAGATTCACGTGCATAAGGGTTGTTACCCTAATCTAGTGCAACAGGGCTCATATTAGGAGAGACGATTAAGGGTGTGTTCACCCCCGACATGTTCGTTCAACCTATGGAGTGTTTCCTTTGTTCGGTTAGATGTGAACAAGGCTATTCATACTTGACTGTCTGCATGAGGAGGCCTTAAAGTGTCACTCCTGTTTGGCGTAATACAACAGAGGAAATGACCCCAAACTGCAAGAATTAAAGGGTACGAGGAGACAGACGGTCAACAATTTGTTTGCTTTGACTAGCAAACCGAACCAAGTGAAGCATCTATCTGGACCAACCACCATGGCTGAGTGCCTCTACCTGTGGCTGCAAGAAAAGTATGACAATAAAATTGTATTTAATTGTAGTCAAAGGTCCCGGCTCCTCTTTCGAAATAGTCACAATTTGTGTTTGGAGTTTGGATCTCAGTAGCCACAGTTTGTACCATTACATTCAAATCACAGCACTAGGCGTCCGTTTCTCCAATTTCTCTACAAAATAAGTTTCCAGCAAGCTTTGATAAACCCAAAAGGTCGTTTAACAACAATTACCGCTGTTTAGAAAGCATTTATTTCCGGAATCCACAGAGACTCCTCTAACCATCTGGATGAAAAAATATTGACGTTTTTTTTTTTTTTTTTTTTACTGTTTGCCAAGTTGCGACTCCATTTCCTTACCCAAGCAAACATGGTAGCCTAAATGACATATGTCCTTTCCCAAAGTTGATGTTTTATTTATTATTTATATTGCTGTTTTTTTCCAATATTTCATGTTCTCATACAAAAACTTGTAATGGTCATACATAGGGCTGGGGTCTCGGTAGCTCATTTCACTTCCTTTGAACCATCTTAGCGGCGAAATTGATTATCATTATTGCATTACTATCACTTTAAAATGAGACTGTGTAACTTTTAAAGGAGAAACAACAAAATTTCCCTTTTGTGAATGAAAATTGGATCCATAAGAAATACAACAAACCCTTGCTCAGTTCAATACACTCAGGGGTTTTCACTGCTACAGTCTTACTGTAATTGTAATTTGTATTGTAACTGACATTGCTGAGTCAGTTCACTGACTCATCTCTTCATGCACTACTCTTATACTGCGTTTTAGTATTTACCATTATCTCATAATTGCCGCTACACTGGCTACTACTCACCAAGAGTCACATAAAGCCCTTTTCAATACAGAGTGCGTCAAGTTTGAACTACTCGGGAATTGAAACTTGGCGGGCTTCCTCACATATCCAAATCTGTCATAGCAACTTTCCGACTAGGCATTATGTTAACAAGTCAACAACTTATTCGAAATCTAAACGGTCAATTGACAAAAATGAACAAAATTTGGTGCCACAATAACAGTGGTAGGATGAAAAATTGTAACAGTTGTGCGTTTGGCTGTCCTCTGCCATCGCTTGTGCTTGATGTGAAAAGCATGCTGGGATACTTGTCTACCCCAAGTTCACACACACAAGTCAAGTCCCAACGCACCCTGGATAAAAAAGGGACAAAGCAAGAACACTTGAGGGCATTTGTAAGGTCTTGACTAAATGTGGACTAGGGAGAGTAAACTCGCCTAAATGTTGAAGTACAGATAAGAACGCAGATTAAGAAAGGCCTAGTCTCGCTTTAACAGAACAATGTTTTTGATTGACAGGTGTGTCAGCCTATCCCAGTCAGCCGTGATGGTTGCCATTTGCACCTCTAATCAGCTCGACCCCAGGCTTCCTCCCCTTTGACCAAATTTGGATTTTCTGGCAAGATAGCAGCAGAGCCTTTAAAAGATCTCTTCAGAAACCTGTGTGTCATGCCACAGACACTTCATCTATGTAATCTTACAGTCTGGACTGAAACTCATTTACAGCATAGAAGCAATTCTGAACAAGACCAGCACAAGCAAGTCCACCATACTTAGCTAGAATCAAATGGAATCAAATTTGTTTTGACCTTCCCGCCACCTAATGTGGCAGGATCGTCCAGTACATTTTGTTTGTACCACAGACAAAAAATACATCACAGTAAAGTCTTTGAAATAGAGCGTGGAGCTGTGGATGACTTTCTTCTAATGTCTACAGTCTTTTCTGTCATTTTAGACATTTTACCTTCAAATAAAAGAAAATATCCTTGTGACCTGAAACAAACTGCAGGAGGACATTCTCAAGTTATCACAACACGGATAATTTGAGATCACAATACTGAACATGATAACAAACCTTTTACTGTAGACTTCCTACTGTAGGAATTTGGTATAATCACACATGCAAAATGAATATATCACTATTCTTATATAAACAACTGCCACTTTAACTAACAATGCTGTTTACAAGTTTCCATTCCCAAAGTCTCTTTTTACATTTGTCCTTTGTATAAAGTTGCATAACTGACTGAATAATAATCTTGTTTTAATGTGTAGTGCTGGCTGAGAGTAGCATGAGGCTGTAAAAATGAAGTAGGAATGTTATATCCATGGATTGTGACATCTGGATTTGGTGCGGCTTTCTTCCCAGTAACACACACACAGTCCACTCCATGACAATCCAGAGGGAAATTATTCCACCACTGAAACTGACCAAAACTGTTTCAGAAAGTAAAGCGAGCAGTGTGACAGTGTGACATTTTCTGTCAAAGACCACCGGCAGCAGCCCAGTACTAACTCAGGTGGGGAGTGCAAACTGGTCCTGCTCTATGGGTTTCTTCACCCAGGCGCCCAGTCCGGCTTTGTGGAAGGCTCTGAAGAGCGTCTGCTTGGTGCTGTGGTACTCCACCGCTGCCTGCTTGGCCTCGTGGTAGCTGCTGGGCCTCACTGTTCGGATCCGCAGGGTGGAGGAGAGCTACGGGACATGGACAGAAGTTGGAAAGACAACAAAATGTTCTTATCTGTAAGAATCATGATTGCCAAATAGAGGATGCTTACCTCGGCCTAACTGTTGTTATTTCCCTTAAGCTTACATTTCTGCTAGCTGTTTGATTGAAAACGGTAAAGTGGCCAGACATTGACATAAATCTACTACAGTTTGACTGACTTATCTTTTTCTTCCTTTTACATTCATGGGGACAAATCAGCTGATGTAGAGTATATAGAAATACATCTACTAAAACTTTAACTTCCCTGGGATGAAATGTTCTACATAATCCCTTTGCTTGCTTGCTGGTAATGTACCAGTATTTCATTTATTCATTTGACAGACACTTTTGTCCAAAGCGACGTACATGAGGTACAATCCAAGCCACAGTAGATCAAGGAGAAGCCTCACAGAATAAGCGCCTCAACAGTCAGTTCCATGTTCCACCTGACAAATGTGTCACAAGGCTGCATGTGCATGACGGAACATGGAAGTGCCTTGCAAATGACCAATTCTTTCTGAGAGAGAGAGAGATAGAGAGAAAGAGGTGCTCTCGGAAGAGGTGGGTCTATTGAAGTGGGGGACGATATTATAGACAGAAAGGGATTCTGCTGACTGGTTGGTAACTCATTCCAACACCGAGGGAGCACACAGGACAAGAGTTTGGATTGGGATATCCCGCCTGGCAGTGATGGTAGGACTAGTTGTCATTCTGCATCATTCTGGCAGGTCCACATTGCATTAAACAACGTAAAAGTATGCCGAGTGTCAGCAGTATGGTACCTTGCAGTGCAGGCGCATCCAGCGGCTGTAGAGAGCGTGTTTACAGAGCCTGGAGGGTCGACCCAGATCATCTTTCCCTGTGGTGGCGTTGATCACCTCTAAGCCTTGGTCTCCCACTGTCCAGTTCACACTGAAGTTGGGTGCTTTTCCTGGCTGACGAGCCTCTGCGTTACTTATTCCTGCAGAACATGGAAACATGACCGGGTGTCAGTTCTCAGTGGACATGGACATGAACAAGAATGACTATAAGCTACCATCCAGAATTGAGATTCTGCTTTATTGTATATTGTACATAGCTCAAATAGCTTTGCATTGAATCACATATTTCAAGAGATTTGACAGGATCACCACACAGGGTTTTCACCATAGCCATTTATCAAAATTTCATGACATACATTTTTATGATTTTAAGTCTGAGCCCTAATCTCTTAAAACTTTGTTGTTTTAATTCCAGTTGGTTGATTCATTTAATACAATGAACTGACTCTGACTTTCCCACAGAATTATTACTATCTCTGCCTGAAATACAACCCTCAAGCTCCCCTGATATTCTATAAAACCCATGACCAGTGAGAACCCTGCCTTTCAGATTTCTGAGGGACCTACAGATGCCCTGGTATACTACTGTCAGTGTGGAAAACAGGCGACAGATCAGTATAAATCAGTCATTTGTGAAAGTGCAGTGTTTCTCACCGCTGAGCAGTGGTCTGTTTAAGCTGAAGGACTGTGGCAGGTCCTCGATCTCGGTAATCCTCTGGTACATGGCCCTGGAGAGGTGGTCAGCGTGGTACAGGCTGCCCAGAATGATGCTGGAGAAGTAGATGGGCTCAGTGAAGTAGCTCATCAGAGAGCCTTGGAATCCAACCACGTTCCACCTGGAGAGAGACAGAACAAAAAATTTCATTCAGTCAGGCCAACACCCGTCCAGTTTGTCACCAGACTTATGGATTATGGTTAGAGAGACAAAGAGACAAAGGACGTTAAAGCTGAGGGAGCCTGAGCAAGCATTCAATCTGCAAAAATCAACATTATTGTTCTGACTAATTCTCCTGAAAATACAAATCTGATTCCAGCTCAGAGGAGTCGCGAGCTGTTAGCGGCCTCCTGCTGATTCATCAAGAAGCCCAATCAAGGCTCCAGTGGCCTAATGACACCTGAGGACTGCAGCTGACAGGGATGTGTGTGTGAGTGATTGCAGCATGGCACCGAGATAATTCAGCCTCTTTACACATGCAGATAATCATCAGGATTCCTGCTGGTCTGCTCAGAAACACCCTTCAACTCCTCAAGTGAGTCTGCAGGGCTATGTTTAATATGTTGAAGGTGGAGACTACAGCTAGATAATAGATTACAGGTAATGTTGATTCATTTCCTCTCACTGTATACTGTATAGTCATATTGTATGTTTTCCTTTACAAAGACATTTTAAAAGGTGCACAGGGGAACATTTCAATGTAAACACACACACCCCTTAATCAGAACATGATGTATTCACCCTAATGGATGCACCATTACTCTATTGGACACTAATGGACCCAATGCCAAATTTAGGCAGAGCAAAAGGCGCTCTTTTTGTGTGTTGAGCCAGTGTTGCTATTATTGCTCATGCCGGCAATACTACAGTAGAGGTTATACTCTGTCCCAAACACAAGGTGACTGGCCAGATCAAGTAAATTTAGCTTTTCTAAAATTTAGCAGATCAAGTAAATTTATGGCATGGTGGTGCAGAGGGTAGAGCGGGTTGGTGGTTCACTCCCCCGGTCCACACGCCGAAGTGTCCTAGGGCAAGACACTGGACCCCAAGCTGCTCCCGATGGAGGCCAGCACCTTACATGGCAGCTTGGTGGCCATCGGTGTTGAATGTGTGTGTGAATGAGACCAAGCTGTAAAGTGCTTTGGGAATCGTTAAGGTTGAAAAGTGCTGTGTAAGAGAAGTTCATTTACAATTTCAACATCGCAAGTGATCACAAGCCATGTCCTAAATAGCCAGAATTTAGTCCGTTTTAGGAAAGGCGTTGCTTATGTACAAACAGGTGAGCTGGCAGGGGGGTCGAGCTCCTCCGACACTGCTGCTATCCTGGTAATGTTTCACTAACCAGCCTGTGTAGACGTTGAGTTGTAGCTCCTGACTGTATAAGCAAGGTATTTGCCATCTGTAACAATGTGTGTGAACAGGTAGTGAAACAATACATACCTGGCTATCTTATCACTGCAGGACATGGTGAGCAACCTCTCCCCCTGAAGAACCCCATCCCACGTCTGAATGGTGTTACTGGAGCGTACTGGGATGGTTCCTTCACCAGACTCGATTTTAGTGCGGAGCTGCCCACGGGCTTTTCTGTTCGGGTGTCTGTCTCCCTGATCTGAGATAGAAAACCAAGGTCAGGCACACTCAGGATCTTATAGTGAACGATTCATTTTCAGGAGAAAAAAAACACACGAACATTTAGGTAATATGTTCTTTTTAATCTGAGAAACTTCAAATCAAATCAGGGCCATACTGAACATGCACAGCCTTTCTTTTGCTCTTCATCCGCTCACCCTCCACTCCAGCCTCATGAGGAGAGAAGATGCGGGCGTCTCCACAGGGGGAGGTACTGATGTACAGGTGGAACTGAACATTTTCCTTCAGTCTGAAGCCTTGTCTGTTGTCACACCTGCTAAAGATGGATTTCTGCTGCTCCTCTTCGTGGTTACTGGAGACACAAATGTGAAATCAAGTGACATTATACCATATGGAACACAAACGAAAGTTTCTGATTGGCTGTCAGATGGCCTATATTTGAGAATGGCTCACACATATCAGGTCATGGTTTGACACGCAGTAGAAAAAAAAACCCTGTGTTGCATGATAAGACTTTATTTTACTGGATTCAAGACTTTTTCATTCTGAAACATGTTTATTTATTTAACGTGTTTGTGCAATACATTGAATATATACATTAATTAATGTAATGTAAACATTAATATAATTCTCTGATATTCCCTGAGACTTTCTCATTTCGAAATTCACTCAAAATTCCATATTTCAAAGAAATTCCAAATCTTTAAAACGGTTTTAATGTCACTAACATTGTAGACCTGGCAGGTGGATGCAAACTTTGGCGTAAATGTACAGGATGCATGTTACAAACTAACACAGCCATCAGCTCTCTGCTGTGCTACGACTCACCTGAGGAAATGCTCCAACTGGGAGTACAGGTACCTGATGAGGGACCGACGAGCCACAATCTCAGCATGGCAGTCATTGAGGGCCAAACCTCTATCGCTCATGTATTCACCATTGATGCACTTTGTCCCCGTGGATACGCAGATGACCTCAGCCTCCTTCACATTAGTACCTGCCCAAGAAAGTATGAAGATTTAAGTCTAAAAATGGACATTGATTTGGTTTCACCATACAAAAACTGCTGTACAGAGACCAAAAGATCAGTGACCTTCAATGCTAACCTCATCCAGACAATATAATTTGCCATATCATATTCACCTTATTTCAACAGTTCTCCAAAAAAGCAGGAACATGATTCTGGGCATCCTAAGCTCTCAAGGCCTGTGCGCCCCTGCTGCTATCTGTGCTTGACGTGTACTGTAACATTCTGACCTCTAGTGGTTTAACTTTTCAATACTGGTGGACTCCAGGACCCCATGACATCACTGTCATGGGGTCCTGGAGGGGACATGTCACTGGGCGGCATGGTGGCGCAGTGGTTAGCACTGTCACACGGGAGGTAAAGCTGGTTCGAGCGGGTTGGGGGGGGTTCGATCCCCGGCTGCCCCCGTCATGTCGAAGTGTCCTTGAGCAAGACACTGAACCCTAAGTTGCTCCTGATGGAGACCAGCAGATGAGACTTAGCTGTAAAGCGCTTTGGGAACCGTGAAGGTTGAAAGGCGCTATATAAGTGAGATCATTTACCATTTACTGTCGGGTTTGGTTACATCCATCAGAGATGGACGGGACTGAAACTTTCAACCAGCAAGACACAGTGTTTCAGCCTGCTGCTAAGGAACTCTTTAAGTAAGGTACTTTCAAAACTATTGGTTGATTAATCGGCTGACAGAACATTCAGAACCATTTTGATAATCAATTAATCCTTTAAATTCTGCTTCTCAAATGTGAAAATCTTCACCAATGAATCAAATTTAGCTGGAGCCCTCGCAATATGTGAAACTAGATAGACTAATCTCCTCAACCAGACAGGGCCTCACGATTAGGACATAATGTAAGACCCACCTAAAACCCCTTATCATTTTAGTTAATAATATAGTTTTGTGGTGCATATTTTCAACCAAATATTCAGTTAATCAAATGTCCAGAAACCAACAGACAGTCAGTAAACCTTAGACTTTCAAGGTCCCTTGTGGGACCAGCAAGATAATCCAGCCTTTCCCATGAGGTTTTGATTACATCTATTCAGCTGTGTTTATACTTTTCACAAGGTGTTAAAGGGAGTCCCGGTGTAGGTACGTTGTAAGGTTTTGACTCATAGCTCATCTGCAGGTTTTAGCCGATTCAGTAAGTCAAGTCAGTTTTATTTGCGCCCAGGTGTCAGTAACCAACAATGCTATTTGCACCTGGGGTGGAATCTGACCAAAGTGCGACCATTTTACAAGCCACGTGTTAGAAAGCCTCTAGTCAGGTTTAGGAAAAGACCATGGTTTGGGTTAAAAAACAACAACATTAACTTTCAGTTACACACAGGACTTGAACAGTAAATGAACAGTAAATGTCGTTTTTTATAATATGTCATCTGACTTCCTAAAGCCTGCCTGCCGGCACTAAAATACACACCCGTGGCTGATGCTGAACATGCGGTCAATAACCACCCTCGGTCAACACTCAACACTTTTATCATCCAGCAAAGCAGTAGATACCCACTTGGCTTAAGAAGATATACAGAAAACCCAAGTATCATGTCATAGCCTTTTCAGAAACAAGGAAAAATATATTTTTTTGAGCATCAGTCTGTTTTTAGTGTGACAAACTGTGTCTTTGACTCTGAGGTTCCAACTCAAACTGAAACCAGAGACTGACAGAATGTTTATATAGTCTCCTTACATATGTGAAAGAAAATCTGGGATACCAGTCAGGTTAGCTTTAACATTTTACAGCTCACAAATAATGCAGTGAATCAGGTCCATGCTGATACTTACAGAGTTGAGACACGTCTCATGTCTTTAATCACTTGACTCTATGTAAATACTCTGCTGCAGTGTCACAATATCCAATCCCCTTTAAGAGCTTCTAAAATCTTCTTGGATGAGGGTTGGAGGTTTTCCAAACCAACTGTTTGACTGACGAAAGAAAATTACCTGTTGTCATGACGACACCTGCCAATACTTTCCGTCGAGCATGTGGGGACGTGAAGTTTTCCGTCAGTTCGCTGAACCTGTCGACGACCAGACGAGAGACGGCATCTGCCAGGACCTGAGGTCAAGCATGAAAAAGAATTACAGGTGTAGCAAAATGACAGGATGACATAAAATTAAGGTAGAGCTGTTTGAACAGAGGAAACCAGATTGAAAATGTGGGTCCACTCTGACTCTCGTCATCTGATTTTACGTAATACAAATGACCAAAAAGGAGGCGACAACAATGCCAAACTGTGATAAAAAGCAAGTGCAAGCTTGTCTTATCCACACTAGAAAATATTACTGAATATTTCAATTTGAAATGCTGCACTGGTGTGAATGACAGGCAGGGATCTTAGCAGCTTAAAACAGTCAAATCCTCTGCTTCACTGACTGCTCTGGAAGTAAAGCAGAGAGACTTGGAAAGGCTGGTATAATGAACAGCGGTGTTTGAATAGCACTCAGAGGGTGATGGTAATTAAGATAGCAGCTTTGTTATCAGAGTGCAGGGATTACAGGCAGGGATTAGTTTATGTGTAAATAGATTCCCAGCGTATCGAACGTGTCTCTCCTGAAGCCGTCTCCATCTTCAATCAGACATGGTCAGGTATTTGTAGACCAGCCTTTTGTAGACGACAGAGATCTAACAAGTAAGTGTTTTGCAGCATACGAGCAAAACAAGCCACTGCACCTTTCAGGCTACGGCTTTTCTTAAAAAAAAAAAAATCTTTATATGTAACAATTTCCATGCATTTCTCTTGTAATGCTGATTTTGTAATGGCTCACATGTGCTATCGTATTTTCACAAGCTGTAATGTTATAGGGCATGTTTCAGTGCCGATACCAAAACAATACATTGAACACACGAAAATGCAGCAAAAGCTTCTAAAGCCAGTATAAAAGTATCTTTGCTTTGAGCTTCTATTATTTTGTTACAGCTTTTTTTTATAAAACCATCTTTTTCAATAAAAAAAAAAAATCTGGTTCATGATAACTGATAACTAACATGATATCATGTTACCTTGGGAGCATTGTGTGATGACTATGTGACGCTTGCATGCCTGCTGTCTGCTAGTTGTCTACAGTAGGTCACGTTAGTAAGGTTACATTAATGGGCAAATTACAAAAGGGTAAAGAGAGCCAGTCAAGATAGTCAAACGATGACACAGCAAGAGTTATAAATTCTACCCAAGCAGTACTGAGTGCAGACCAGTATCTGTCTAAGCACGCTAACTTTGGCAATACATCAACAAAAGCCCTGACTACGACTACCACGGCTAGTTATGATGTTAACAACAAGTATATAATATATATAAATTTTGTGATACCAGATGTGACTCTGGCTCAAATGAACACAGTCAGTAGCTGGTACAGTCGTAAGGCTTGGTGGTAATTAAATCCCCTAGACCTAACAAGTCATTTTGCCAGTACTGCTGTTCTATGACAGTTGGTACCAAAAAAGGTTAGATACCCAGCCCTATATAGCTTATAGATGTGGACGTGAAAGTGTGTCTACATTTATGTTTATAGTGTGGATGTAACATGAACGTATTACACTATTAAATGACTCCAGTCCACCATGAGAATAGAACAGAAAGAAAGAATGCCTGACAAAAAGACCTCAATGGACTTAGGGTGACAGAGAAAACCAAGAGAAAACAACTTAAATGGGATGCAGCAATGAAAAAAACATAATTTACCAGAGTTTCTAGAAGAGGTACTGAGGCTTTTTGAATTAAGTAATCTAGTGAATTCACATAAATCAAGTTCATGTAACCACACAATAACACAATACTGACATTCATCAGTCCCTATATACTTCTATGCATCAGGGAACAGGAACAGAACTTTAAAGTTACTCAACTGTCAGAAATTACTTCCACTTCCACTTTCTTCCAGATGTCTGACACATGATACATAATGGGCTTTGCATTGTATATTTTCAACTTGTAGCACCCAGGGCATGCAGAGCAGAGAGAACAACTGAGCAGCGCAGAACAATTGAAAAGAAATGGAACACGTTGCTGGTGCCATTCATCAAGTAACACTCACATACTCTCAAATTAATGGAGTCTTTCAATAGTCATTTACCTTCCTCCATGCTTACCTGTGGCAGGTGAAGCTGCAGTCCTTCTCTGGGTATAGGCTGTCTTGATGGAGCCTGATCCAGCTGCATGTTAAACAGAGCAGACAGAGCAGCCTGGGCAGCCCGGGCCTTGGCCAGCTTCTTGTTTCGTCCAGAACCCTGGAAATTCTGAGCATCTACCGTCACTGACATGACAAAGTTCTTGGCATGGCTCTCCCCACTCTCTGACACAAAGTCATACTTGAGGCCCGGGCGCAACTCATTGAGGATCATGACAGGATTCTTGCCGCTTGGAGGGGAGATGAAAGTGGAGGGGGCTGGCGGTAAGGGACCCTGGACCAGGTTTGGAACTGGGGAGGGTAGCAACGGGTACTCTATTCCCAATGAGCTGAAGGAACCATTACTGTTGGATGCGAGGTAAAATGGGTCATCTACAGGAGTGGATGTCTCAAAGGCATTAAAGAGCATGTCCGGAAAGTCAGCCTGGTCTGAGGTGAAGTCCGTGTGAACAGACAGAGTCCGGCCCATGGCCATGTGGGCTTCAGATGCGTTGGGGAACTGGACGAAGGAGCGCAGGGCCTTCTCTGCAGCGTTTAGCTTGGCTTTCTTCTTGGTTGGACCTGAACCCTCGAAGAGCTGCCCGTTGACCTCCACAGTCATCACAAAAACGGGTGCATGGACTGGCCCGGTCTGAGAGAGCAGTTTGTACTGCAGCCCTGGCTTGATCTCATTCAGTTGCATTAGGGCATTCTTAGGCAGAATGGGTCCGGGGACTTTCTTACGCTTCTTGGGCCTGTACTTTGAATGTGTATGCCCATTATTGCCCTCCTCTAAGGGACGTTTCCTCCCACCCCCAGCACTCCCATTGGGGAGTTGAGCAGCCTCAGCTGCAACTCCCTCTTTGGAGAAGAGGTTGTCCAAGTTCCGATTTTCCTTAACATCTGTGCTGCATGAACCTGCGGTGCCCAGAAAGAGTAACTTACAATGCCTTCGTTGCAGGATCTTGTAAATGTAAAATTTAGAGATTCCTTTATCTCTCTTTGCAACTGAACAAGTGATGTGTGTTCCTTAATCAATACTTGTGGTGGAATTATAAAAATATATGGCAGTAAATTACATTGTTTATTCATAGTTTATTCTAGACACATTCATTAATTTATGACAACAAAAACACAAGCAGGACTACTCTGTGTACAGTGCTGGGAGAGAATTTTGATGAAATTACATTTAAGCAATGGAAACCGTCAACATTTAATATGCTCCTGACCAAAGTAAGGCATGAAATTGGTATGAAAAGCAAAATATTAATTTCAGCTATTTGTTGCAGTACGCAATGCCAAAATTTAACAAATTACAGGACAAACTGTGTATACACAAAGAGCTTCAAAAATATATATTTCCTTATTTTCCATCTGGACAATCTTTTGTGTGTTGGGAACACATATCACTAGGCCCTGTTAACAAAGCCGATGGAACTTAATGTAAATTTCCATTTATAACATCCTCCAGCAAAAGCTCGATAGGTTACTCCTTTCGGTGCTCAGGACAGAAAACAATCCTATAAAATGCAGGTTTAGAGGAGTTGTGGGGGAAGATGGGGGTGCAAAAAAGGGTGTCAACGTTTCCCAAAATAATTCTGTATTTCAACTGAGCCTGAAGGAAGATACCAGAAATCATATTAGCTTTGAGCATTTGATTGGTTAAATATGGACACTTCAGACATAAAACAGAAGCTACTGTACATTGTAATAATTGTTGGTATAAATACAGAATAGTAGTTAATGATAATGTGCTAAAAAATATTTTAAAAAACAATCAATCACAGTTCAGGCACTGCAGTGTTTTCAGCATGTAAAACCAACAGTATGTAATTTGACACATTTATGTGGCAACTGTAGGGATGGGTTCTGATAACCAGTTCCATTTTGAATCTTGTTCCAAGTTGGTGAAATACACAGATTTACACAGCCAACGAATCCCTTATCAAATCTTTCATTCACAATCCATCTTTGACAGACGCTTTAGCCTCTTTCTGACCCAAAAGGAAAAAATGGCATTCACGTGCTAGCTAGCTTCACCAAAGTCAACCAAGCAACTCACGACAAAAATAAAAATAAAGTGGACTAATATTTCCACTGTGTTGATTTTACTTAAGCATCAATGGCTTCTGCAGCTGTAGTATAGCCCCTCACAGTACATAGTTTTTAAATAAGATGTCTTCATTCCCGACCAAACGAACTATCTAAAAAGATTCGATAAGGGATTAGAAAGGGTTTGGATTCGATTAGCGGACTCAGTTTGGATAACATGCTATAGAACCCTATCCCCAGCCGACTGTCATTATAAGCCAAGTTTAGCTTTATGCATTCCAACATGAATTGTAAGTCACTTCCTCCTTAACCAAAGTGTACAGTGCGTGGACAGAGTTGAGTTTGGCATTCAGTCACAGCCAGTTGACTACTGAAGGCAAAGTAAGTAACAAGCATGCAAGAGGGGGACATGGAACATGAAAAACACAATAGCAGATAATGCCCTCAGCAGCAAGAGGGGGAGAGTGATTATAAGTCTGTTGGCGAAGAGGGAGCATATTGTTATTATTACTCCACTGAAACAGCCAGTACTGTGGCTCAGCAAGCAAAAACATTCACTCGAAGCAGAAACAGAAATTCCCTTCATTAGATTGCAGCAGAAGTGAATCCACTGGGCAAGTCCAACTGCAAGGTCAACTGTCTATGAGCCTAAATGTGTCTTGGCATGTCCAATTGGAAGGTCAGTACTAAATGCGTTACCTGGCGTCTATATTTGATTTCTTCCAAGACTTACTGTTTATAATTTTAGCAAAAAGCCCTTGAACAACCTTGAACAACTCCATCATCAGCCTATGACCAACTCTCCCTACACTGTCAGCCATAATCCACATGTTCTCCCGACTGGTTTCACTTTGGCTTACACAGAGCAGGGACAGGATTACTGCTGTCTGAAGACAAATAAAAAAGTGTTTAAAGAGGCCCCATCAGTTAGTCTTGGGGTAAAGCATCAGCAGGCCGAATCACGATGCAAAATTGGCTATCTGGTTCATGTCTTCAAGCACACTGACTCCTTTCAGTTTAACCTGACAAACAGCCTGATTCGCTCACTCTTGAAAATGGAATGTCGCCTCAGCCCTGATGCTTGATCGTATCATTTTTGCAAATAAATAGCCAACTTATCAAACCACACGTCCTTTCCCTGTGAGTAAACCATCAGCTTTTAGAGGCAAAAACAGGCACGTGAATGGTGTCAGATGAAAGTAAAGCTATGCGTTTTGCCCTGCATATTAACTTCACTTAGAACTGTGCTATAGCCATGTTTTCCATGAAATCCTATTGAGGCTTATCATGGGTCAGGTGGTTTTAGGGCCGAAATAGACCTACGTTCCAAATCCAGAGGTGGCTCTCAGGGGCTTTAGGAAGCTTTTTTTGTTGAGAGCAAGGGAACAAGTTTAGAATCGGCCGTCAAAATGGACTGAAATCTCACAGTAGATACACTCTGACCCTGAGATTAAGCTCTGATCCTGCCTCCTGAGCTGGCTGAAAGGAATGGGATGGGACATTTTCAAGGACAGTCCAAGAGGAATACAATTTAATACTATTTAAGCTCAGGATTCTGTATTTCCTTCACGAATATGCATGCATCTCATACACAACCTGGACATAAGCAGAGGTCCAGTATCATTCTCAGGCATAGAGGAAGTTCATAAAAACTAAATCTATATTTTGAGCTGAAAAAGACACTTTTGGTAAAAGTCACATGTTGACATCAGATATTGACATCTTGTTTAGACTTGAAATGGAAATTCTGACTCACTCATGCTTTCTACTTCGTCCCCTTCTATGGTGAGCAGCCTCGGTTGGTTTCGAGGTTGCCGAGCTCCCACTCGACCTTGAGGAAACACACAAAGTTGACGTCAGAGATGCTTTCATCAAGGAAGCAAACTTCAGAATGAGTAACAAACAGTTACAGATACTCAACAAGTATCAAGTTATAATAGCCGCACTGTACACCTGCTTGCATGTATGATTGGATGTGACTAATCAGCTGATAGCCAAGCAGCTGATAATCAAGTCAGTGATTATGCAGCATGAATGAAGCAGATGATGCCAGTGTGAACTACTGCAAGTGCTCTATTTGAACTGACACTATGCCTCATTTGTTTGATTGCTGTTTTCAACATAGACATCAGCATAGTCGCCTTGGTCCAGACTGGAATGCTCAACAACTATTGGATGGATTACCTCACATGCCTAGAGGATGAATCTTAATCAATAATAGAAAATCAGAGTACTTTTATTTCTGTTCTTGCCCAGTGTCGTCTGAGAGGGCATGATCTAAGCCGACTCTGATTGGCCGACAGAGAATGCACATCTCTTCCATCGCCACGCTTTCTTTCCAGCAGACAGTCATTTCCGATTACACGGGCAAGGTGCTGGTCTCCATCAGGAGCAACTTAGGGTTCAGTGTCTTGCTCAAGTACACTTCGACATGACAACATGCTCGAACCAGCTTTACCTCCCGTGTGACAGTGCTAACCACTGCACCACCATGCCGCCCAGTACAATTTTGTGATATTCTAACATCAGTTCATTATACAGTATATTTCAACATACATTTATAATATTTTTCTCTTATACAGTGTAAGCCAAAGCATCGGTTTAAAATTCTACAGACTGTGTGTCTGGGCATCCCATTGAGAGTCGGTGAATTATTCGTAACACTGCACCCAGTCAGAGAGAACTCACACGTTTGTGGTGTTACTGGCTGTTACTGCCAGTTTACCACCATTATACATTTGTTTTTTATAAAATATACTGTATTGTAAAAACATCCCATCATGTCAACTCAAATCAAAGACATTTTAATTAAGACACTTCCTTGCTTGACATTTTTCTTTGCGAGATCCATTCAAATGACACAAAATAGAGCAATCACTTTCATCATGCTATATGGTCAATGGTGTAGATTTCTTTACAGACCTTTGAGAAATATTGTTATAACAAATCTAACATTGAACCAATCCATCCCCGTTCCCTCAACACCTCCTTTGCTCATATGTCACAAGTCATCACCCGGCTTCTTCTCCCCCCTCCACCTCCACCCTGCCCTAAGCTACTCCTGTCAAACAGAGGTACTCGTCTCTCAGGCTGATAAGAGACACTGAGCTGCCATTATTTCCTCCAGTCTAATCAGGAAACTGTCACTCAACGTGCCATCCTTGGACATGAATAAACAAACTGACGCCGGCAGAAATTACGTGATAATTATCATCGATTTACAGAGATGACATGGTCAGCTGTGCTGCTATACAATCATGTGGGGATCTAACTGGTTGGACAGTGTCGGTTTTTACTGGAATATGTCCAGTTTTGCTAATTTGATTAAAGTGGATATTTTTAGACGAGTATTTAAGTTAGTTGTGCATTTCTGCCAAACAATGGCAGTGTACCAAACAGGATGTGCTTTTAGACCATCCATTAACATGGATGAGTGGATATTACACAATCAAACAAGGCTGAATTCAATGTTTTAATAAACAGGTCCCCGTTTTGTTTGCATCTCCCACATGAGAGCATGGATTCCCATGCATGTGCATGAGCATAAAGAGTCGCTCCTGCCGACGATTGTTATTCTACTGATGGGCAGTTGGTGGCAGTAATGCGCCAACAGGCGTAGCAATGCACCAGCAAAGGCTGGGAAGAATAAGACTACTAGCCAATGTGAACATGGTTGTAAACAATACAGGTATAAAATAAAAAAATCTGTTTTGCAATTGTTTCATGAGGAGGGAAATGCATTTAAAATGTTAATTAGGCCTCAATGATACACACAATGCATTTTGCTGAGGAACACTGAATGTAACTCCACAGGGCACCTTTAAAAGTACTCCAGTTGGGGCACTTAAACGGATACAAAAAGAGTTGCCACGATCCAGCTGCAGAGGTAGCTGGACATACTGTACATACACACTTTTAGTCACTAGTAGGGGTCAAGACCACACCACACCCTCCCTGTCAGGCTCCCAGTCTTAAAACTTTACAGCACCTATTGTGGTCTTCAAATCCAAGCTGAGAAAATGATGTCATCAAGGTCAAGAATTTGACAAATCTCTTCAATAGTCACAGAAGATATACAACTCTTTTTACAGGTTGAGCCATAGTGACCATTACTGTAAACTGATGTTCACATAACTGAGTGGAGTGCCCCTTTAACAGGTCCCTTGATGACATTTTAAAACCATGAACACTACTTTCAGACCTACTCTTCAGAGTGACTGCAAATACATGAAAACAACTTGGTGTGAGTCAATCTAACTAAGCCTTTAATGTTTAGACTGAAGATAACTTAAGTCTCTTTACCCATTCAACCAGAACCAAATAGTTTGAGTTAGTTAAACTCAACCCATTAGCTAACTTTGTTAATGTTTCATGGTGAAGAAACTTTTGCACTATTTATGTGAGCAATATGTCTACAGAGTTGAGCCTATTTCATGAAATTCTGTGATGCTATGTTTTTTTTTTTTGTCTCTGTAGGAAATCCATTTACAGAAGTTGTTGGTTCACAATGTTTGCTATACTCGGCTACAAGTAAGAAGACCTCAATTAGACCCAATGAAATGGCTAATCAGCTTTCCTCTGGAAGAAGAACAGAGCGAAACTCCAAACCAATGGGATTGACAGGAAAGGCTTCGTACTTGGTCTGTATAATCGCTCCTCTGTTGGCAGATATGGCCTCCTGCCCCGCTGCCACTCAGCTGTGTGGCTCCAAACATTAGAAATGACAATGTTATCAGGCTTCTCTGGCTCTATTGTGTGAAACGGGTGGAAGGAGAACAGGGCTTAGGTTTCCTTTCTTAAGATAACGGAAGAACAAAATTAACTCAGAGGAAGTAAAATGTCAACAAATGTAGTTATCAGGAAGGCTTGTCACAGAAACAGAAACTTTTGAGGGTTTGAAAATTGTATTATGCTCATTCAACCTTGTTTACCTCATTACTGTCTGAATCACATACTGTAGGTTATGGTGACTTGTTGCCATTCGCTACATGATCTGATTTATCTGATGCAGACTGTTTTACATGCACTGTTTCACATATACATACATATGGACCATTATTTGTTGAGCAGCAACACAAAGCGCCATCAACAAATTGGAAAGAAAATGTAATTGGGGAGAATAAACAGCCGGGAATGGAAAGGGGCATGTATATTAAAGGAATTCACTGCCTACCATCCATGTCTTATGGAGAATACGTTTATCAGACAAGCAGGACAAAATAAATAAAAATCTCTTTACGCTGCCTACTTCCACGCTCCGACACACTCCAGCCTCAGATCATGCATCACAGCACACTAACCACAACAGCCCTCAGAACTAAACACATTTATACTCTGAGTAGAGAAGACAGACACTGTGTACATTTAAACAGCTGGAACAGGAGAAAATCAACTATGATGTGGAATAAACTTGAGTTAGAAACCCTTATATACTACTTCAAGTAAAAACAAGCAACAAGCAAACATGGATGTGGTGAAAATCCATCCATTTTTCTACTTATCCTATTCAGGGTCATCGGAGACCGGAGCCCATCCCAGTTCACATTGTGAGAGACGCCCAGGGGTGCACCTTGGACAGATCTATCTATCACAAGGCAGATCTGTCTATCCATTGTCACCGTTTGTGCTTTTGTCTCCACTGTCCTCCGCCTGCTTTGAGGATAAGTTCCTGGAACTAAATTTGTTGCTCAGGAGGCGATACTAAAACCAAGTTCCAGATACTTTCAGGGGTAGTTGGCAATGCTGTCGACCGTGATTGGTCGAGCAGATGTGTTGTCATATCACAACGAGGGCCGACTGCATCAAACACATCTGGTGTCTTAGATGTGTCTCCTTAGCTTTTTTCCATCATTTGTCTGTTATGATAACACTGTACTTGCAGCAGTTGCTGAGATCTGGGAACACTGCAAATCACTAAAAACGGGTCCAACAGAGCAAGAACCACGAGCAATGTAACTAGTAACACAGCACTGAATAAGAAAACGAAGAGTGCACAAGTAGTCAGTCAAATGTGAAGCAGGCAGTCAGGCTGTAAACTGCGATTGATGTTTACAACAGACTGTTGTAATTTTACTGTTCATCTTCACTTTTTTCATTCAAATAAGTTTGTCTAACCTGCGAGTGTCTGACTGCTTGTGTTTCTTGACCTGTTGGACTTAATTTGAGCTACTTTGCCACATTCTAAGAGCCCAGTAATTGAAACTCAGTGAGAATAATGTTACTATTAAAGATGATGGCCAAAAGTACAAAAATAAGACTCTTATAAGAAGTTATAATACATTGTAATTACTCTTTGAACTTCGGACGTCGAGGATTGATAATATAATAATATAGATCTAGTAAATTCCTGTGGGTGGATTTTCATGGTCTACGGAAATTCATGGAAACTAACGGCTGCCTGGAAAGGAAATCAATCTGAGAATTGATGGGAGGCTTATTAACTGGGAGTGGCTCCACTGGACACATACCATTTCTTTAAATGTGCTCTAAGCTGGCTAATTAGCACTCAACTCTGACAGCACTAAAACTCACTGGCACCTCAGCCTGTCTGTGCTGTGAACGTGCCCGTCTGTCTGCTGTCACCTGTCGCTATCTTGCTATCGCAAGTCTGCCCTCATGTACCTGTGGCTTTGTTTTTTATTGTGCCAGAGAGATTTATGTATTTTATATATTGCATGTGCTTTGCATGTTTCAGTTAGTGTCTATTAACGCAGCAAAACGTTGTCTTATTCGGTGCATATTTCTATTAAGATTAATATCCCCCATTCATTGTTTTGTATGTCTTTGTATTATGAGCCTCTGTATTGCATTTTTAAATATTACCTCACAATGTTATCTAATGTCATGCATGATGTTTTTATTTTTTTAACTTTTTTTCTTCTCTCTTTATTATTGCTGTGCATGCTTATAAATTATCTCAATAACGTTCTAATTTTAATCTATATATATTATAATATTCAGTTTTTAGGGTTTTGTAACATCTTCCCAGGGACTACAGAGGAAAAATAGCCTCTTGGCTAACTCTGGTGCATTTACAGTAATGTTTATTAATGTGCACTGTCCCTGTTAAATATACCAATGAATCAAATGCCTTCTGTCATGGCTTTGTTAATCACTCCTGTGGGGAGAGAAATTCAAATAATACACTCACATACATTCGTAGACATGTCAGAAACACGACCTCTGGGGCAATAGCCTATGTCAGCCTCTCGTGCAGCCCTCGGGGAACCCCATCAGCAAGAACAGAGGATTTGGACATCAGCCATCAGCGGTAACCAGCGACTGAGCCGACAGTGATAAATGGATTTTGGAGCTTTTTTCTGGTGCTTGAAGCGAGTTACACTCACAGCCCGAGAGGGAAAACAACTGCAAACAGCTGTCAGAGAACTCTTTTAGTGGCCTAATGCAGATGGATTGATCCTGAGGAGAAGCAGACAGCAATGAGGGGGAAAAGCGGTGGCCTCAAACATGTGATGCAGACAAAAAAAAAAAAACTTTCTTTAACATTGCCGGCAGCACTGTGCTCACACACAAACTCCATTTTCTCCCCATGAAATGGCATTTTGAGACGTGCAGAAATTGGACCCTGACGGAGCGGAGTGTGACATATTGATAGGCCAGGGAGAGGTGATGAGATGGTGGATGAGAGGGAACAGAGAGGAAAAACCTGGAAACACTGGAGGGAAGTTTCTGGCAGTATCATACAGTCACATCACATGGTGAAAATGTTGTTTATCCTTTACAAAACTCAAGCTAATTGAGTTTTTAACTCAATTAGATTGAGCTTAAAAACTGGATAGGGCTAACTTTCCATAATCTAACTGCCCTAAATCAAATAGGATCTTCAGCTTGGTATTGTACCAGAATATAAATGTAATTCAACTTTGGAAAAACATGACATTTTGACTATCACAAAATTAAGACATTTCAGTAAAGTTTTCTCAATTCAACAAATGATTGCCTGACCTTTTCAGCTTAGAAGGTACAAATAGAAAGCTTATTAACCTGCACCTCTCCAGAAGTTTCTGTTTTAAATTCACTTAACTTTTCACAGGCGTCTGGAGCTGGATGGAAATTTGACATTTGCAGCAGATTACAAGAAAATCATAACGGAATCTGCCTAATGTAACTGCAAAATCATTATATTCAATCACAGGAGGAAATAAATGAATAAAGCAGCAGGCGTAACACAAAAACACATAGCTGTGAATCATTTTCAGCCTCACAATGTGGGAAAGTGACACTGGATCAATACCTCAAGGCCAACACATGATGCAAGTCAAAACACCCACATTGGATTGGGAATTGGGAGAACAATGTAGTATTCTATAAAGATCATTTCTAGGACCAAAGCCTTTTGCATGCCAAAACATCTTCACCGAATAACTCCCCTAAGACTGTTTTTGAGGGGTTATAACAATGTGACTTTTGTGTGTAAACAGCCATTAATCACACAGCCACTGGTTAAACACTGGCAGTTATAAGTGTTCATTTTATTTTACCTTATCCTATTTCACAGTGGTTTGCCTTGACATTAGGACAGAATAGTGACTAGAGGTCACCTTTGCAGATTTGATCTCTGTATCTACCCAGCTGATGTATAGCTTATTTGTATCAGGGTATATACAGTATATATTTACAATCATTCATTTGCTTCTACTCATTTATCACTAGTAATCTGATGCTACAATTCTAATGTCATAAAGACTTAAAAGGTAGTATCTCATTTAACTCTACTGTAATAATAAAAATATGCTTACAATAACTTCAGGTGGGTTTTGTCTCCACTGCGTCTCTGTATATTAGAAAAACTTTGGTGTTAAGTGTTAAAACAGCCCTCTAATTTAGCTGTGTTGCACCAGCGCTGCTGAACTACAGAAAATAAATCCCCCACTGCCTCCCAAGGACACTTGCAGGCTTCGGCCATCTTTCTAACATTTTCACAGGGACTCTGTGAAATCTTTATGACGGCTTTAATTTGCCGTGTGGCCCTGGCAGTAGCTGGAGGGGCAGGGCGAATGCTGTATCAATTCCACACGCTAATGCGACTCACTTAACCAACAGGGCTTCCATGCAGACCATCGCACTGCCCACCCTCCCCTGCCCTCCCAGAGACATTTGTGCTGCTGACAGCAAACTATTCAAACCATTGTAGTGCCCTCTCCACTGGGGGCCAAGGAGAAGTGCCAGCCTTCCTGAAGGTAAAGCAATTAAGTGGATTATCTACTTCCATACTGCAGAGGGGACCGAGAAAGAGAGAGGGCTTTGATAGCGCATTTTAAATGAAACCTCAGGGCCAATGAGCACATGAGTGACTTATGCGTCTCTTATAAGCTTATGTATTTAGCTCAAAGTCATCTGAGGTGGGGATGTTGCAGATCACGGCCATAAAACCAAAACAATGAGCTGAAAGTGGCTAAACCTGCAGAATTGGTGATAATTCTCTGTGAATTCACAGACCACTACAAGCTACTCCTTTCACATTACACATAGGTCATTCGATCCATTGTTAATATAAAAACATTGTTTAGTGTAGTTTTAACATTCCGTATTGTTAAATGCGCAAAAGAAACTGAACTAAATGAGTTACGTGTCAGTTTAAGTCAGAATATTAAATTAAACTACATTTTATTTGAAATGCTTTACTGCTAAATGCTGTAATTATCTTTCATTTTGTTGCACTGCTGTCACTTACCCTGTCTGAAGTCTTTGGCTTTTGACATGTGACCCATGTGCATGACAATTAGAAACTCAGTTATGTGTGTTTCTGTCAAATAAACTATTATTCTCCAGAAGAAATCTAATTGGGTTTCTTCAATTTCCTACCATGAATACAGACTCAATGACTTAAGCAAATATGAACACACCAATTGAGCCTTGCTGCTTTTTTCATACAGCTTTTCACCATTTTTTTTTTTTTTTTGTAGCTTGAACCCAATCTGTCACCTAATTTTGACAGAGTCAAGCTGGAGGTCCCTTTGTAAAGTGAATGCTCCTTTCTGGATATACAAAGGCTTTCTTTCTCCATGTTTGAATGTATAAAGCATGCATAGCTGCAAAACAAAAATGTGCAGCACATCCTACATCCCTTAATCGACCAAAACGTTGGTATGCTATGGTTTGTAAACCTTCAATAATTCTATTGCAGCTGTGAACGCTTGTGTTGCAGTGAGATATTTTCCTGTCAGCCTCAGGCCTCTCTGCTGTCTACTTCGAGATACTTTGCCAGTTTATTCCCCCTCCA